>NW_024539580.1:0-293165 GCF_016647785.1 Suillus fuscotomentosus
TCTGCACAATGGGATGCCTCACGTACAGCCCCTTCTTCATCGACTGTCACTCTTGGTCCTGTTACCATCACATTTGGGCACGACGATTGCGAGGGTAATGATTTCGATGAAGGCGTGTGCGACCAGGTTGAGGGACACGAGTTTGGCTGGGACAATGAAAGCCCTTCCCGACAGGTGCAGGTGGGGAAATTCCATGCCGAGTGGAGGCCAATCAGCAATGAAGAGTTCTATGCTTGGTGGCTGAACAGGAAGGAAATCGGTCTGGCCACCCAGTTGGGTGGAAGGAGAGGAAGAAATTCAAGTTCGTTATTCAATCAGCTATGGATGGCTGGGACTGATTAAAATTGCCAGGTCCGCACTCTCTACGGTCCTGTGCCACTAGGTGTCGCGAAGCACTGGCCGGTGCTTACAAGTTACGATATGCTCAGTGAATATGCGAAGAGTAAAGGCGGGCGACTACCCACCGAACCGGAGCTAAGGCTCTTCCTCGACACATATGAGGTTGGATTCGAGGGCGGCGCGAATGTAGGCATCAGAAACTGGCACCCCGTTCCGTAAGTCACTATGCATTCCCAATTATCATATTTCACACAATTGGTTACAAGAGCGACTACTGGTCTCGAGGCAAACGGCGGTCGTGGAAGCAATGGTGGTGTCTGGGAATGGACTTCGACGCCGTTCGATACCCACGATGGATTTTCACCCACGGAACACTTCCCAGGGTACTCAGTAGATTTCTTTGATGGGAAGCACCATGTTGTTGTAAGTCTTGGCCGTCCATCATCTTGCTGTCGATTGACACAATGGGTTATGCAGCTTGGAGCATCGTACGCTACGATCCGCGCCTTGCTGGGCGGCGGACGATTAGAAACTTTTATCAGCACAATTATCCATACCCGTGGGTCGGTGGGCGGATAGTATATGATGCGTGAGGATGAATATGCTGGTTCTTTGTAAAGCAATTCTGTAAGTAGACAATGTATTGTACATTTCTCGCCGACATTCGATATGTCGTTTCTGACTCGGAGATGGGCACATACTCAGTATATATATCAAGCCTGCCGTTAGAATGTCTACAACATCTCGCACGATGAGCTGACCGTTTTTCCACAACTTCGAAGGACCCTACAATTGCAGCTTTGAACTTCGTCCCTACCATTGATCATGTGCATGAGCGCTTGAGCTTGAAGCTTTCAACGATACACTTGGCTCGTATTACTAAGCGCGTGACCTGTTGACCCCTATATGCCAATGTTGCCCCTATCGACATAGGATATATAATATTGGACAGCACTTTCCGACCACCTTTGACAATAACCATAATGGCGACCTGCAGTGGATGTACATGCGCCAGCGAATGCCCGTGAGTACTGATTTCTTGTCGCTATCTCACACTTAAACTTTCTTACAGAGCTTGTGGCCCCTCAGGGACTGGCTGTGCTTGCCCAAAGAACCAATGTAACTGCCAGAAATGCGTCAACAGCGCACATTCAAAGAAGGTACAGTCATAATAATTCTGACGCTGGTCTTGTAATAACACTAACTGCTACTCGGTGCAGTGCTCTTGCGCTGGCACAGGGGAAAATTGTGAATGTTCTAAGCAGGGTGATGTGTGTGCTTGTGAGTCAAAGTGATGATTCCAATTAGGATGGAAGAGGCGACCGTCGTGGCCGTTCAAAGTATTGTACAATGTCGGTTGATATATTGCAAGAGAAACTGGAAACTTGATCATGGCTTCCGTGAAATAACATGCACAACGACATGTGGTGAGTGTCCCTATTAATTTGCAAGTATCTTCATCTTTCCAATGCTACACAAATTGCACACTACAACTCCCCGTTCTTTATAACTTTATGCTCTCCTGTCCGCACTGTGTAGCATTCGTGCTGTTATCTATATCCTGACACTGAGCTAGGCTCGCCCTGTTGCGCGTGATCTGATTCACTACCACATTCTTACCATCGTACGATCCTGTCAATGGTGTGGGCAAGCACGACCTAGTACTGACACGGTCTGTCACTGCAGTGCCAACCGCCTCGCGAGTTTAAAAATCAATGTCCTTATTTGTAGACCCTGTGTCTGGCATAGACCCAGGGTCTATACATGGGGGCTCACGCTTAACTATCGCGTATGACCTCGAGAGTTTGTCGTGACTCGGCAATGTCGCCATGGCCAAATTATTTCAATGATCATTCCCCCGCGCTATGTTTGTGTCTATTTAGTAATTCACTACTGAGCAACTTGAAGGTGCTACTACTACTACTACCACTACTAAATGTAAATATTAACAGCCTCGTAGACCAAACGCTCCTCATCAATGACCTAGCAGGACGCACTCTAGGTCATGCTGGACTTTCGCTTCGCAAGTTGTCAAGGTGTTTCACAGTTTCTGTATGTACATGCATTACCTTCTCAGGCTAGGGTCCGAATTTTCCGTAAAACAGTCAAAGTGAGTGACATTCTTATGAAGTCGTTGCCAGGGTTTTGATACGTGCTTGAGGAGAGGGTATAAGTACTAGTCCGTTGTCACTTACTTCTGAGTTCCTCCTGCACTTCCCTCTAGACTCACTATCAACTTCAACATTATGACCTCCGAGTCATGGACGTCGCTAGATTCTACTCCAGGCCGGCGCATTTTCTTTCGCCCCCTTGGAAGTTCAGAAAATGTCTTACACTGGACTGCCTCCAGAAACACCTCAGATACCGTGATGCACATACACCTTCGTACCGCACAAGCCAGCGATCAAGACGTTCATTCCCAATCGAATATCTTGCGTTCTTGGGTGTCTGTCAAAAAGCGCTTTCCCCTCGTCGCGGCTGAAGTGGAAGAACACGAGTTTGGCCCCCGCTTCATTATCCGTGAAGAAACAGTCATGAATCTTCGACCTGATGATGTCACATTCACGGAGGTCAATTCCTTTCACCATGCTGAATGTTTCGTAAACGACATTATGGATGGACCTCGGCGCCTTTCATCTCAGTTACTTACTCGTGCCTATATTTTGCGCCGAACAGATAAAAGTGACCATTTCCATGTCGTGGTTATGCTCGCCCACTGCATTACAGATGTAGCGAGCACGAGCACGGTGCTTAGGTCATTTTTTGACACACTGTCATCTCGGATTGAACCACCGTACATTCCTCTAGGCGAGAGAGTGCATAATTTTAAGGCTTTAGAGAGCAATCTGGGTTCTAGAGATCTTTCACTTGTCAAAAGACGGTGGAGGCGGGCTTTGGGTTATGCAATTGACTTGGTACGGATGTCTCGGTTCAAGGTCTTTAGTGTTCAGTTTGTAGTGCCTTACAGGAGAGCTAAAGCATTGAAGCAGGGCGGTCACACTCTCCCCGGAGACTTCAGGGAATCCACACCTCATACTTCCGCTAAAAAACGCGACCATGTTTCAGTGTTTTCGAGAGCAGTGTCGTCAACCATTCTCACCAATTGCCGCCGCTATGGTATTACCATGAACTCTGCGTATTATACCCTCTGCCAAGTTGCCATGGCACGCGTTTTATGTCGACGGTACCTCAGGGGCCAGATCTCGGAAGAAGAATGGGAGTACAGGAAGCGCCAGCCCATGTATATCCGCGGGCCGGTGAACTTACGCCCGTATCAAGATAAGGACTGGTTTGAGACGGGCGGCTCGGGTGATGTTGGCTTCGGCGCCGGCATCGTCCAGTATGTGCTTCCCTTCATGCCTCTTGGTAACATGTCTAGGGGAGACCCTCACAGGTTGGAACTTGTTGATGGGGCACCGGACTTCCCGGATCTCATGTCTTTCAACCGGTTTCTTCTCCGATGTGCTAATGTGAAGGCGCAAGCCCAGAAGCTGCTTGGGCACCCACGGTTGGTTGACATATGTAGTAATTCCACTATGAGAGGCTATTCGACTCCTTCCGGGAGGGACATCGCTTCGAAGCGGGTGCAGACGAGAGACAGTGTTCAGCCAGAGGACGGCGATAAAAGTGTATCCGTTCAGTCTTTGAACCCGATATACACACATGTGGGAGCCACTCTCGGCAATGTCAGTGACTCTCTTTGTATATATTCAAATGAACTAAACGTTACGATTCTAGATGGATCATATGTTGCCCACAGAATATCCTCTGCCTCCCGAGCACTACCTGTCACCGCTGCACAGCACGCCTCACGCCCATCGGGCCGGTTATGCGCCATGGTCACCGCAGGCTGCTGCTTTCGAGGACGCCAAAACACCGCGACTTTATGTTGAGTACTGGCGTGTCCATCAACACTCAACGCCTGCCAAGCTGTATCTTGGTGCGTCAACTGCGCGCCAGCAGCTGCAATATTTTGTCTTCTACGATCAGCACGTCTTTAGCGAAAAGATTGTCACGGAGTGGTTGAGTGAGTTGAAGGATGCGACGTTGTGGTATCTGGGCCAGCCCCATAGCAATGGAACGCCTTTACAGAGCAAGTTATAGTGCCACATTGCAATGTTGCAAAAATAATACAAGAAAAGTACAGGAATAGTTGAGTAGTCGTAGAATTACAAAAAACTAGTTTGTTACATGGAACATTAGAATCTAATCGTCCTCCTCATCCTCCTCGTCCCAGTCCACACTCTCCGCTATTGCATCACCTTCGCTGTAGAGCTTGTCCAGTCCAGTTAACTTTTCAAGGAATCCGGGCTCGTTAAATGCCTTCAAGAGCATATCGAAACCTTGTTCCTCGTAGGCTTTGAGAACCTGAGCCATGGGTGAGTATAGAGATGCGGAGAATGAGTGATGGCGCTCACTGTCTCACTGCAACCCGTGCACTTGTCGTATGCTGCACCTATGATCGGGAGGTTTCTGAACTGTGCCAAGAACCCACGCAATTGATGCGGGACAAGACCCAGAACACTGTCCGACGTGCTAGGGTCTGCAGCAGCGCCATTGGCTTGAGGAGGGGGCGGGGGTGCATGAAGCCTGCGAATGACATCAGGAACAGTGTCTTGGCGTACAATAAGACCTACCCATCGGGATGTTGTAGCAAAGAGACAAGGAGTTCGACCGCCGTAGAAGCTGCGATCGAGGCAAGGCCGGGTCTTGTCACGGTACACATTTGATCCAAAGTACGATCCGTCAAGGACTGTATGGAAAGATATGTGAGTGAGTGTCGGTATGGAGAGTTGAAAGGCAATACATCAGCAGGAGCGACAATATCGTTGCAGTAATAGCAACCCAGTCGATCGCCCGTCGTCGAAGACGCTCGAGCGCCATGACGCATAACAAGATACGTGTCAAACCCAAGAGCAGCGTTAAGGACTATCTGCGCGAGGGTTCAGTACGAGCAATATGCATAGGGTCTTGTGCCGTACCTTGCCCTTGGCGGCGCCCAAAACAGTGGGCAGCCAGCGGCTTTCTCTAGAATCCATTAAGAGGAATACAACATCGTGTTCGTCGAACAGCGTCTCTAGATGCCTGACGTCTTTCTTCGCTTGTTCAATGGACGCCGGAGGTATAGGGTGGCCTGGCATGGGTATAGATATATCATGGCCTGTTGCATTCTAATTTACAAGTCATCAGAGATCGTTAAAGACAAGCGATACGGGACTTACAATACCGGGGAAGATTTTCGTCAAGCGCTGGGCGGCGCAAGCAGCCTTGGGTTTACCGCCGTTGAGACAATCCTCGAATTCAAACAACGGTTGGCGGACGGGATTCGAAAATGATACACGCGCGGAATCAACAAAAGTAATCGTACGGACACCCCATCCCTAGTGATGGAAATCAGTCATGACTGTGGGTTTGAATCTATCGGTACAAACCATGAGGGTACGTGCAACGTAGCAGCCAAGTGTCCCTGCACCGAGAAGTAGGCATCTTGTCGATGCTACTTTATCGAGGTCTAGCGAAGGTAGAATGCGCCAGCGCATCAGCTTCAAGTTCAGGTCCACAGCTTGGTCAGCGAGCCTAAAAGCCCATCAGCAGTATTTACCATGAATCGCTGGACAACACATACCTCTTCGGATCCATCATGGGTGCCAGATCAGCGACTCGAGCACTGAGCTTGTTGGTTGTCGGATGGCGCTCCCATCCTATAGCACTAGGTTTCGTGGTTGGATCTCCTTCTCCGATGGAGACCACTCCAAACCGGCTCCTCCATGGTTTTCCAGCAGTGGGTCTTTCGCTATCTCTCCAGCAAAGAACTCGGACAGAAGATGTTTGCGATGGATACACCGCACGAAGGAAGGTGAGGAGGTTCCGAAGAGGCCAACCTGGGTTTTCAGGAAGAGCAGATGGATCTAAAAAGCCGATTACTCGCTGTGCAAAGGGAGTCAGCCTTGGCTCGTGAGACGGAATGCACCAATTACGTTCTCGGGAGCAACACCAGCAAAGAACTCTTCATATTGTTCTATCGACCCTACTTCGGTTATGCCGCCAATCTCCTTCACGAGAAAGAATGATCGAGTTGTCTTGAGGAGTGAGTCATAAATAGATTCCAACTGAAAGTGCTTGTAAGAACGCGAAATGCTCCTCGAAGAAGGACATACACCCTGGATCTCTTCATCCGCTTGCTTCCAGCCATTTTCTGAAATCTGCCAAGCTGGTTTGGACACGAACGCGGGGAAGGCGAACCAGTAGAAGTACTGATACTTCTTTAGATCAGCGAATGTTATTAGTAAGAACTGCGTGAGGAGAGACGTGTCTTTGGTTGTTATGATGCTGTCCCAGATCTTATTGAGACAAGTATTACCATTTGCTATCGGGCGCGTCAAGTCATGATCGCACCTTGGAAACGACGTCATTAATGAGTGCAGCCTTATCTGCAGCCTTAAAGTCCTCGATAGTATTGAAGTTCTTGAAGATGCCAGTGGTATGGACGGACATGGGTGACAACCTAGGATAGAGTCAGCACATCAGTTTCAACGCGCGTCCGATCGCGACATACTGAGGTGCCTTCTGGTAAGCGTCTTCCCCTACTGTGAGGTTACATCCAAGAGCGATATCGTGCCCTGTTTCGCGATCTCTGATTGATCGACCGACGGAATATGATCCATTCACGGTAATAGCATCTTCTGAGAGACGAAGGACATCTATCTTCATGCGAGTGAGCTCATGCCAAAAACCTGGCTGAACAAGTGATGCAAAGGGCGCAAACTGGACGACAGGCATGTCGTCGACCCGGGTAGTGATGGTAGTTGCAATGAGGCTTGATGCTGACTGACTTGACTCTCCATGTTCACAGGGACACACACCTACAAATGGTAAGCTCGGTCCATTAACTAGTACTAAAATAGTAAAACTTCACCGGTTAATCTCGATCAGCTCTCTCGGCCCATCAGAGGAAACTACAGTATGGAGAACTACCCGTCTATAGAAGAACTGACAGACTCAAGATTGTTATTAATACAATGCTATATGTCAAATCATCGTGCACTCGCGAACAAAGTCTGAGAGCAACGCAAACATTCACCTTTTCGCGTTGCGCTTGTCTTCGAGTTGATAAGCAGAAATATTGAAGAATTACATGAAAACCACCGACAGTATCAGTGTGCAAAGGAATCCAAGTATCATTTGCCGATCTCGTCTAGCTAGTGTCCATTGCATCACCGGTGGCGCCTACAAGTGTGATGTCTTCGTTAACAATCAAATCTCTTATATTTTCGCTCTTCCATGCCGTGGTCCCTCTTCTGAATGTGTAATGGCGTTCCTTCTCTACCCGCTCGTTGGGCTTGACAAAATTGCGAAGCATCTCCGTTTGCGTGGCAGTAATGATACATGCATCAACGTTGGACCCTGAGCCAAGGTCGTTGAAGATACCAGCTGACACAGCGGCAGACACTAGGGCCAAAGCTTCGTTGCGCTAGATGAGACTAGGATTGAACATCGGCCACATATAAGAGCGGTGAAACGTACCTCCATGTTTGGCTTCCAGCTGCTTTCAAAAACAGCCATAGCTGCCAAGCTTCCGGAGCCCATGGTCACGTAAGGCAACTTGTCTGTAGACCCATGTGGATGGATGGTGAAAAGATGTGGCCCAGTCGAATCAACTCCTCCAAGGACAAGAGCAGCTCCGACATGGCCCTGGTATCTACACATCGCATAAATAATAAGATATTGAATACTGAACACAGTTGGGCTCACTGGAAAAGGTATTGCTTCAACATAGTCATCACAGTGACCACTCTTGGCTTTCTCCCAGTGGACAGAGCATGGAGCTCCATATTTGATGATATCGACGCGGTGGTAAACTCGGTGTCTGCAGCAGTACCTGCACCACAGCACCGGATCGATTCTGTTATGTAGTGGATCTAGGGATGCATATTAGATTAAGCAGAATGGTATTGATCTCCAAGAGCGGACCTTTTCACAGTTCTTGTCTGCAATTATTTCGCCTTCTGTAGCACGCGTGTCGGCACCAAGGATAATGCCATCTTTGAAGAGACAGCCTACGATTGTGGTACCGGTGCTGGTAGCCTTTGGAAGGGGCATGCCCTTCTCCTGGAGGAAATTATTTCTATACGACTACTCAGACAATAGCTATATAAACAATATAATGTCTTGCTCACCTAACAGAGTTAGAAAAGTCGAATCCAGAAGAACTGAAGGCCGATTGTTGTGACATTGTGGAGGATAATCTTAAAGCTTGTAGACAAGCTTGCGCATTCGTGTTACGCGTCTGACTAGGACCCCTTGAACCTATTACCATATGTGAAAGTAATTGGCACCGCTGGGCAGCTCTAGCTGTGTCAGAGACTCAGAGGTTCCACATCTTGAACGTTCGAACCCTTCATCTCCCTAGTTCTTGTATCATTATCATCATTTTCAAGTCAACTATGGACGGCTGGAACAAATTTCAATCGAGTCTTTCCGGCCTAAACCTGGGGCAGTCCGCAAACAAGTTTGCAAAGGGCTTCAACTCCAGTGTTCAGGCAACCAGGGAGCGTTTAGGTCAAGTTGCCCCAGACGAAATCACGGAGTTGCCGCAAGGTAGGCTAGCTCTTTTATAATTTGGATACTGAATCCCAATATCTATTCCAGAGTACAAGGATTTGGAGGCTCGCGTGGACGCGTTGCGTCAGGCACACCTAGCACTTCTCAAGTTCGTGTACTTCGTTTGTGTATCAGCTCAGCCCTGATATCTCACCTCAATCAGAGTAACCAAGGCCTATGAGAATGAGTCGTATGACTACCCGACTCAAATTCAGGAGTCTATTACTGAACTCTCGACCACTATTGGCCATGGTATTACAAACTTCGCTGCTACAAACCTGAAGGGCACCAATCTTCCTACGCCCTCACCTGTTGCCCCGCAAGTTTCCCAACACAAGACTCTCCCTCATGCTCTCTGTCGCGCTGCGACTAACGCCGCCGCCGCCATGCAACGCACCCCTGCTGGTGATGAAGATAAACTCGGTAAAGCACTAACCGTGTACGCAGATGTTTTCGACAACATCGCATCAGCTCGCGTCGAGCAAGACGAATCGATTCAGGCCCAATACCTCCGCCCGTGGCAGACGACGCTTTCAACGTCTATTAACGTCGCAATGAAAGCACGCCAAGCCGTTCGCGTCAGCAGACTTGAGTTGGATGCCGCTAAGCAGACGTCATTGCTTTCACTAAGCTTTGGTCCTTCAAGTGCTTACACTTTTCTCATACAGTCTCAAAACTACGAGTCCTGCTAAGCAAGAGCAGGCAAGGCTTGATGTCGAGAACGCAGAGGATGACCTCGTTCAGAAGACTGAGGTTGCCATTACCCTCATGAAGACAGTTCTTGAGAATGTATGTCACAAGTATTCGCTTTTAAACACTTTGCCTTAATGTTTGTAGCCGGAACCTCTGAAGAATCTCAATGAACTTGTGAAAGCTCAGGTATGTGTCTTATGATAAGAAGGCCGCGAAGCTTACCCTTGGTTTGCAGCTGCTTTACTTTGCAGCAGCAGCTGAAGCTCTCTCTTCCGCACAAGGCGAAATTGAAGAGCTCAGTGTCGCCGCGGAGGGAGAATATAGGTAAATATTTCCCTCCCCTGTCAATGACATCGCTCATGTCTTGTTAGGAAGTCCCGCGACCACTGAATTACCCTTACATTAGATTCATGACATGTCGCATGTACATTCTCTTGTTAGGTAGTTTTATATTTAGCGCTACTGGTGTCCTTGTACGTCTCCGTATCGCAACACTATGCACAAACTGGCTTTGGACGTCATAATAGAGGTGTACTCGACTAATCAATGATTGAACTAGTCATTCAGACGGCGTCTAGACTTCCCCTTTTCCTGCCCCTTCTCCTAGTTCTTATTATTTACAAGCGTCCATGTGCATACAATTGATCAAGGTGTTTCTTGATGTACATTGGAGCTAACATAATCTTACTACGTTGCAAGTACATGCATCTCTTAACCTTGCAAACCACGAGCACGATGTCATCTAGCATTGAATTGGAGGCTATAGGCTATATATTGGTGCAAGATGAATAATGTCCAGCTGGCGGATTTCAAACTGTCATTACAGGTCCT
The DNA here is from genome assembly GCF_016647785.1 of Suillus fuscotomentosus. Taxonomy (NCBI): domain Eukaryota; kingdom Fungi; phylum Basidiomycota; class Agaricomycetes; order Boletales; family Suillaceae; genus Suillus; species Suillus fuscotomentosus. Next base: position 10,465 of record NW_024539580.1, read on the forward strand.
TACTTCCTGTGCCGACTTCCTGATTGCTGTTACGCACCTGTAGTGTACCAAGCTTATCACACAGTACTTCCACGCTTCGTTGCTGTCTCCCGGTGTCAATCACGAGCTTTCTATGTATTTGACTCCCAGCTGGAATTCACCAGAGGACAAAGACGCGCGGTTGTCCATCACTCACATGGATCGGCAGCAAATCGAAAATACGGTGGTACTTCGACGTCGTCCCATCACCATCGAATGAAAACGGCAACACAACAATAAATCCATTGAAGAATGATTCTACAATGGCGGTGTATGAATTAGTCCCAGTTATACAATACAATTTCATAAATGTCAGATGGAGCAAATGACGCCTTCTCTCGTGTCTAATACCCCGATGGTCGTGTGCTCGACTTGGATGTATCGTAAGCACGAATGAGTTTTGCCTGATCTTGACGACCGTTCTCTGTCTGACTGAATGCAAATCCGCGGTTCCGGCGCATGCGCTGGACGGCGCGGACTTTTTTGATCGCTTTTTGGAATCTGACATGATAAGGGGTTAGCATCAACCAGCATATGCTATTTGAAGTGACACGCACTGTTCTTGACGCGGACGGTAGTCGGGAATGTTGTACTTTTGGAGCTCTTGAGCGATATGATATGGAAGAGGAATATATGTTCGTCGGTAGCTATATGAAAGGCGTCAGATAGTTACCCCGCTCAAGCGGGGGTGGACGTACTATTTCCAAATAAAGTCGCGGCTCAGGCAGACAACAGGAACAAGGATGAGGACAAAATAAAACACAGCATCAGTCCATAGACGAGGCACAAGTCCATAGTATTCGGTAGAGAATCCAATGGCAGGAGCAACAACGGCATATAAAGGAAGGAAGAGCATAGTGAAAACGAACGACCCAGGAATCGCTGAGGAAAAGATGTCGGTTGGATGATTGTTCATAGAGGAATATTTGCGCTCACCAGCAACAGTGTATTTTGTCCACAAACTAGAGTACGCATCAGTATACGAGGGTAAGACAAGAATAGGGACACGCACTCAGAAACCAAAGCGGCTTTGCCAAGGACAGTGAGGAGAACAGCCAGGTAAAGCATGGCACCCCAAAACCAATGCCCAGAGTCCAAACCCGTCGCTTGCTTCAAATCTCCCCAAAACAAAATCACAGTGAATGTGAATAAAATCTAGAAACGCCATCATCATCATCACTATCACTGAATTCTTTGTCGCTTTGGAATGAGACTCACGAGACTGTGATAGAGCGCATTGCCTACCCAGAGCCAGAATGCTGTCTTGGTAAAGAAGACGTTCTTCTGCCCGAGTGCATATAGTTGTGGGTATCGGTCTAGAATTCGGGCAGATACGAACTGATCAAACACGCCGATGACGAGAGGGGGAAGAACGGTAAAGATGACGTTATAAAATGATATCGTCCATGATTCGTAGGCAATCTGCCCCGAGAAGTTATTGAAGAAGGAATACTACAAGGTGATATTAGCTGGACATTTGCGAGTGAGCGGGCGGATGCGTACCCAAAACTGCGTCATGTAAAGCGTAATGTTCTTGTAAAACGAGTCTGGTCCTTAGTGATGAACATGCGTAAAACGGAGATAAACAAATATATACGTACAAAGGATGAGTTTCGACAGTCTCTGATAACTCCACGCGCCATGAACCAGCAATAACTTCTTGAGAAATCTAAACTGTGAAATTGCCACATCCGCAGACCGCGCAGCTTGTAGACCCTATACAGATCGCTTTGAATACAAATGCAATGTCGCACGCTAATGATCACATACCTCGACTCCAGAGATCCCCACGCCCACATGCGCTGCCTGGATCATGCTCACGTCATTTGCTCCGTCACCGATTGCCAAGAGAATGCTCTTCTGGTTCTTCTTGACAAGTTTGACGACAAGAGCTTTTTGAAGCGGAGATACTCTGCAACAGATGACTGCGCGACACATGAGCGCGAGCTCCAAAAACGACTTGGAAAGCTCTTTCTCAAGTGCGAAACCTAGGCTTTTGCCGTCTACAAAGGAAGGGCGTCAGAGGGTATGAATTGATTTCGTGCGCGCGCTGACCTATGACCAAAGCCAGATCTTCGAGCTCCCCCGTACTCCGCTGATTTTTGATCGCTGAAAGTCGCTTCTGGATAAAATCCGCAGTGTCACGCGAGTTGTCTTCGTTCACAATGACCTGTAGAGGTAGAATATTAGCACTAGAATATCTTCGCCGCATGCCCAACCTACCAAGTTCATAGACTCTGAGATCAACCGACAAGACATGCCGATATTGATCGCTGTCTCTTGTCTGTCACCCGTAAGCACCCAAATCTACGTACCACATCAGCATTGTAGACATAGATATCATGATGAAATGTCTGTGACAAACGCACCTTGATCCCGGCCATTTGTAACGTATGTATCGTATCTGGTACGCCGTCCTGGAGCTTATCCTCGATAGCTGTTGCCCCGAGCAAAAACATATCCTTCTCGATCAACTCCGCCGCACTGTCGAGGGCATCTGCGCGGCCGTTGATCGTTGCAGCTGCTTGCTCGTATATGGAGGCCCACTGCCGGTATTCGGCCTCTGGGACGTCGCGGTATGCGATGCAAAGAGTGCGTAGGCCTTCAGTCGCGTAGTCCTGTGATTTGATTAGGTGAGCACAATGAACATTGGTAATACTGAAGGGGAAAGCAACAAACTTCAAGATGAATAAGCGTTTTCTCAGTGTACTGTTGCGCCTTGGCAAGACGCTCGAGGATGACGGTGTCTGCACCCTTGCAGAAAAGCTTGATTGAACCGCTGGGCGTGCGCACAATCGTCGACATACGTTTGCGCGTCGAGTTGAACTCGCATACGTTGAGAATCTCGTACTCGGCAGGAGCGTTGTTGATTGAAAGAAAGACAGAACGGGGTTTGCGAGTCTGCGGAAGGGTGAGTAAGCAGTGTGATTAAAGGGATGCAGGGGTGTAGAGAAGGGGTTAGAAGAAATGTGTAAAACAGTATTTAACAAGGAATGAGCGACCTACATGGAACTGATACCCCATCATCTCCGCCCCTGCCACTAACGCCGCCTCATCCGGACTACTGGCCTGATAATGCATCTTCCCATCTCTCACCTCCGGTATCACCGTATGGCACACCGCCAATAACACCATGAATTCTCTAGCCACATCCCGCTCTCTGTTCTCAATCGCCTCCGTACCGACTGGCTTCCCTGCGTCCCCATGCAATAGCCCCCGCAACTCCTCAAACGTTCTTGTACCCTCCCCCTCCTCCCCACCCTCCTCCGCCACGTCCGCATACGGAATCCCTGCAACTGAGCATTTCTTAAACTCCATCTCGTTCCTCGTTAGCGTTCCCGTTTTATCGCTAAACACAAATTCGATTTGTCCGAGCTCTTCAACCAGCGAGCTTGTGCGGCAGAGCGCAGGCGTGTCGGAGGGCGCGTAGTACATGTCCAGATCGGCGTTGATGAGCTGGGCCTGTTGGAATTTGACGACTTCCATGGTAACGATGAGTGAAATGGGGATGAGGTTATTGTAGAGGATGATAAAGGTGAGAATGTCTGGAGAGATTGAATGAGTAAGGGAGAGTAGGTAGAAAAAATAAATATGCTTGACCTTCGATGAATGCTTTTGCTGATCAAATGCGATCAGTCGGCGATCAGGGTAAGCTTCTCGGTAAGTTGTACTCACCTTTCCCGGTGAATGTGCTTGGCTCTGCTAAATACCATTGCTGGCCGGACAAGAACCACTACAAAAGGTCTGTCAGCCCCGATCTCTGGTGAAGTAGAGAGAACAAACACACTGTGTTGATGCTGGCGCCAATCGTACTCCCGAGTGAAAGGGCAAGGAGGAAGACGAAGAGGAAGATGATATGAGTGTTGACCTGGCGCTCGACTGCCGTACGTTTGATTGGCGCCGCGCTGTACCCGAGTTTAGTATTGCAGAACATCACATAAAATTTCTGCGGACTAAAGCTCGAACAAGGTTGAGCCGCTTACGTTGCATTTCGCATGAGCTTCGTCTCATGACCTGTGAACACTACGATCCCATATACCCACGGTGTATTCCTCAACTGTGCGCCCCTCAACAATATCTGATCAGGGCCCAACGATACAGTCTTCGGTACATTCATATCGCTCAACAGTTCCAATGTTCCCTCATATGTGTACAATGAGTTATTTGGCTGTTCTGACCGCAATGTACCATGCAAAGCGCCTGCGAGGGATGGGGAGGTGAGCGAGTAGGTTTGTGGGGAAGCTTGTTTGATTTTGAGGTTGGTCTCGCTGGAGAGCGTATGTTAGGGAAAGAAGGAAAATATAAGGAGGAACGCACCCGTCAAGATTAGAAGTCTCTATGTAACATAATCCCTCGGGCTCACTCGAGGATATGAGTACCAGGTCGGCCGGCATAAATTGATCTGACTCCACACGCACGATGTCGCCTACACGTAGGTCTTTCCATTTCCGTGCGGCGAAAGTGTTTCCGGAGAGGGCCTTACCAAGTCGTGCGTTGAGCTCGGAGTCAGATTGGTGTCGTTTCTGAGGTGAGGTAAGAACGGGTCAATGATTGGAGGAATAACGTACAAGGTCTTCCTGAACTTCTTTGAATGCGGAAGCGAGGAGGACCACGGCCAAGGGCGCAATGGTAGTATACTGGTTCGTGGGGGATACACCTGGAATCTGTTGAATGCATGCTGTGAACAAAAAGAATAAATTGGCGTATTTCGAGAATTGTTCTACGAGAATGATGCATCAGTGAGTGTTTCGTGGTGTACGGGATACCAGACGGGACAGACCAGTAAGAAACTTGGGAAGAAATGAGACCATGTTGTACTTGCTCGTTGAAACAAAGTTTGAGCAATAGTCGACATTCATAAGTGCGTTATTAAGGGTGATTACACGCTCGGCAGTGAGTTCCTTGTCCCTCTGCCAGGGCCATTTCCACTTTCTGCGTCGCTTGAGCGGGCGCATGGGTATCGAGGGCTCTGCCGGGAAGGAAGGGGCAGGTGAGAACGCGGGGGATAGAGAGTCGTCGTCAAATGCCCAGCCTTGTGGTTGTCCGTTAGGTGTTGTTGCAAGAGAGGTAGAAGATGTCCCTATGCCAGCTGGGGGTGCAGCTGATCGAGCGAGAGGAAGACCGCTCTCCTGGGACTGCATTGGTCTTTGAGCAGAGTACATAGTAAAGTTAGAATGAGAAGCGTCGTCGTCATCATCGTCAAAGAAGGGATCCATAAGATTTGGTTGTGGAGGATAACCAGACGGTGTAATATTATTAGTAGTAGAATCTGAATGGATGTATGGGTTGTTGGAGTCTCGCTGCCTGTATCCGGACGTTGCTGGATTGGCAGTATTAACCAACGCTGAAAACGATTCGTCGCTATTCATTGTAGAACGGAGAGGGTGTAAAGTTTAATCCTAACCGCAGTCGGTACCCGACGTGTCTGGGGCAACCAACCCGTCCAAACACAGCTAAACCAACAGATTACCAAGGCGATATAGTGTAGTGGTTATCACTCGGGATTTTGACATACAAATCTTCCCGAAACCCAGGTTCGAACCCTGGTATCGCCTCTGTTTTTTCATTCCTTAAGAAATAACAGGCACAGCAGGGTTAGAAACATTTGAGATAAGTTTTAATGTTATCCATAATGCAAAGAACATTTTTGAAATTTAAACTAACATATATATGGGCACACAACTTCAAATTTTGTCAGTGGTTTGTTCAACATCCAAAATATACAGCTTTGGCAGCTATTTTTGCACCAACCATACATCACTGAAAATAAGAAATATTGTCAGATTTTGAGCATGTGCTTGAATTTCAAGTTTTATTATGATGTTCAACTTGGGACAATTACTTGAAGTTTGGTCCATGGTCGATATGTTAAGTTGTATCAAACAATTAGACCTGGCCGAAAATATCAAGTTCACAGCAGCAACAAAATGTGATGACAAAACTTGAAGTTTTGTCTTCAGATTAAATATATTGCCCAATTACTGCCCGCCCATTGCCTGCTCACCTGCCTGCAAAAATGCAAGAGATTAAATAAATATTTTCATATTGAAAGCTATAACAATCACTGCATTCCAGGCCTGTCTCTACGCCACATGTTTACATGTGGCTATATTGAGAAAACACATGTCAATGAACCATCTGTACAATTGTCATCAGCAAGGTCAGGTATAACTTCATATACTTTTTGTCAACCAATCTACCCTCAGATATGTCTCCAGTGCTTCAACACCTACATGTCCACCTGCATCCAGTCACCATCCACATGCCTCGGCTCATTCGGCAGATTCGCAATAAGCTTATTTTAGTCTACCTTAGGTATCATGATGTACATACAGGTGAATGGACACAATGTTACCGTTTGAAGCTTTAGAGTTGCAAGTCGGAAAATTTCCAAGTCCCCATCACCCCTCTGCCCTACCATCAACTACATACAGTTGAACTTCATGCCTATACTCAATGTCCGGAAAGCAAGCAAAGAAGAATAAGGTGAGCTACTTACTGTACATCATGGAATGACTGTCAGCTCACTATTTATCCTAGTATGACAGTGAGAGATGCCTTGTTGCATGTACATGTGGGGAGTGTGTCAGTGAATGTGGCACGAAAGGCAAGAAGATACTGAAGTATGATGAACACAAGCACTGTCTGAAGGAAGAAAAGGCCAAAAAGTCGAAACCGGTGTAGGACTTATAGTCCTTGTGGCCTCATAAAGGCTATTTTTGTGTTGTCCCATAGGTCCTTGCGTTGCGTGCACTAACACTAATGTGGCGCGGATCTTTTCTGCTATCGGCCAATGGCTGCGGCTCATGCGTGTGTATCTAAGAAGTAAAGTACGACAGTTTCGGAAACGCTTGGGCGCTCGCGTGGCTTTCGCCTATTTCGCTAAAGGCCATGTGGTTTGCGCTTAGCTCGCTTAACCTCGATTTGGAAACTCGCGTGGTTTTCATGTATATTTCGAGCGGCGACTCAAACAACGTCACCCATTGGGAATGTTGCGCAACAACATTGGTAACTGTATGTGTACATGGCATTAAATAATGTGTTTGAGCAGGGGGACAACAGGATTTGAGTGTTTTGCCTACTGCAATTATTAGTAGTGACTGTATATGTACATAAATGGAACAACATATGATACAATTACAGACAGGGAGATAACAAATGTGGTGACAGGAGATAAGATTCAAATAAAAAAAGGAGACAAAGACAATGTAGACTCAAAAACCAGAGAATGTGATGACAGGAAAATGGGGAAATGGGAGAACAGGAGACAGGAGATGGGAGACTGAGAGAACAGAGACGGGAGACAGGAGATGGGAGATGGGAGACGGGAGACGGGAGACGGGAGACGGGAGACGGGAGACGGGAGACGGGAGACGGGAGACGGGAGACGGGAGACGGGAGACGGGAGACGGGAGACAGGAGACGGGAGATGGGAGACGGGAGACGGGAGATGGGAGACGGGAGACGGGAGACGGGAGACAGGAGACAGGAGTAGGAAGTAGGGAGTAGGGAGTAGGGAGTAGGGATTAGCATGGGTATACCCCATGGTAACATTTTTTCCAATCACATATATTACCATTTGAAGGCACATGTACAACTTCAAAATTTTATACTGATCCATCACTCCTATGGTAATCAATTTGGAGGTATATTCCCAGGGGTACAGGGGTCTTCAGATCCAAACCCCTACCCCTACCCTCAAGGGTTTCCCATACCCCTGCTGATCCCTAGATGGGAAGCAGGGAAAAATGGGAAAACAAATACATTCAATGATACTGTTACATATTTTGTATTTTTATATTGGTCAAAATCCTGCTCAAAGAACATAGCACTGACTGATTGTATGTAGTACTATGTACTTTTATGTGGTGTGATAGATTGTACTTTGAGTTTTTTTGAAAAGCTGCTCATAAATATATTTCAAAATCATTCAAAATGCACAATTTATTAGGATGCAGCCTGAGGCCAGGAAGCCAAAGGAGGGCGTAGCCCTCCTTGGCTTCCTGTGACGAAGGAACAACACTCATTTTTCTCCCCTGAAGGAGCGCGTAGCGCTCCTTCGATTTGTGCCGAAGGCACAACGGGCGTGAGCTCGTTGGGCCATAACGGCTTTTACTTGGCTCTGTTGCGCGTCCATATCCTGTCCTATCCATGCCCTCCGCTGGTCTATTGGTGCATATTTCACTTATTTTGGAATAGACTGGCCATATTTCCGACGCTAATTCATTTATATCGCTATTACTTTCATCATGGACCCTTATTACCTACAGCCACTACCTACTCGGCTCCGAATAGCACTTTGGCGCATCCTCATATATACTTGTACTTACGAATTTCATGTATCTTCTTTTTTTTACCTCCCATAGAATCTATCATCCACTGGCACACATTACCGTCTGAATCTCAAGTCAAAAACTTTGTATCAACTGCCGCGCATATCCATCGGCCTTTCGTGTTATCCCATCTGTTCTTCATTTCAGTGTGCTTTGCGCTACTTATGAATCCATCGTTCTCGTCACTTCACCGCTCAGCCGCTTCGTCATAACACTTCGCGGCACCTGCATATCTTTTCCACATGGCCGTGCTTTATTGCACGTTAACGTGTTATGCACTCAAATAGATCTGTTAGGCAGAGCCCTAAGAGGGGCATCATCTGCTAACGTTCATGATGTAACCGGAAGGGTCCGGTGTAGCAACTGAGACTGGCGACATTGAGTCAGCAGATATCAGAGACGTGCGTGTCACGTGACTTCTAAGATGGATGTCTTCGAAGTCACTGACATTCTCAAAGTAAGGACTGTCTTGTCCGAACAAAGAGTAGTCGATTGAGGTGGACTTAGGCGCAATGAGCACCTAAGAAAAGATACTAGAGACTGAAGTTGAGGGGGCTTCAGAGGGAAGTATGTTCGAGGGAAGATTGAGTAGATTCAAGTTAGGGAATCTAGTACAAAGGTGACCGACTACTTATACTAAGTGGAAAGGGTTAAGGGCAAGGCTACCATACAGTAGGTAAGGGCAAAGGGGAAACAGAAAGGGTATAGGTACGATGGCAGCATAGCCTGATTAGTGATGGGAGGTCGAATGCGGAAAGAGACCAAGAAATGTTGGAATGAACCAACGGTAAGAGATACAATGCGCAGCACACACGAGTCAGATAAGAGATAAAGGAAGATAAGGAAAGCCACATTGGTGGCACGAGTCAGAATGAGTCATAGCCCGAAGGCACATGTGCACGTTGGTGCGATAGGAGGGAGATGAGGGACGGAAGCGGTCCCAAGGATCCGGTCAATGGATAGTCGGTAAAGGAGTATGAGCCGGAGGTAGGCGAGGACGAGGATGAAGGGAAAAATGATAAGGGGGCAAGTAGCCGATGTTACTTGTAACATAATGTATCTTCGGCCACTCAACCTCACTTTGCGCCGCATCAATGGCGGCTCACTCACGCTTGCATCGCATTCACGTCCCATCCATTCTCAACCACCCTTATTAGTTTCAGTGATTTCCCTCCACTTTTTACATAGAGGAATCGTTCTCAGTAGCAATCCCCTTGGGCCGAATCATATACTCACGTCCAGAGGTCTATTTGAGTTTTATCCCACTTCACCCTTTCTTCCCCTTTCACCCCTTCTCATCTAGCTATCATTCCTCGCACACACCGGTTCCATGAGCGCATGCAAAGGTGATGAAGATAGTCGCAGGTCCATCTGGTAGTAGCATGGCGATGCAAACAGACATTCCACAACTTGGCAAGTGTCCCCCTCTTTCAAAATGTGTAAGATATGTTCTAAAATATATCAATCAATGTTGTAGTACTGACACAGTCCCAAAAACACCAAGAACTACTCATCGGGACACCTGCAGTACCTCTGTTGCTGCCACTCTCATCACCTACTGGAATTTTCCAGCCTCATGATCATCCCACATCAGTGGCAACTTCTGATCCTCTGATGGGCCTTGCAGACACTAATGCAGATTTATTTGACATGCTCACATCCAGAATGCCTTCACCAGTCAGTGAAATGGACGTCTCTGTTGCTAGCTTTGACTTTGCATCTGAAATGGACATTGACGAGATCCAGTCAAGTACAGGTGATAATTTACAGCAAGACCAACTTCTCGAGACCGAGGATATGTTTCTCAATAACATGGAGATGCCTGATGGTCATCAGTTTTCTGATATGCCTCTGCTTTTAGATGACTTCTCAGATGCAGAGGATGAGGATAGTGGCCCTTAACATACGAGTGAGCCACTAGTAGGGCCTACATTGTTGCTTGGTCTCCTTGATAGAGCTTCCCACCCTCAAATACCAGCGAAGACATGCTCGCACCTGCAGCAGCAGTTCCTGGCAGTGATGAAATGTGACATGAGGATACTACCACAATCACAAACGACACACCAGTTGATTGTCCATCTTGACAGGCTTGCAAGGTCCTTGACAACGCTTCACCCTACTGGTTCTGGAAGATTATATTACTTCTAGTGCCATGGTTGAACCTCCATTATCACCTTCCGCATCGCACTAATAATCTCATTTTAAAAGTGCTTGCTGTCATATTCTATGGGCTCGGTGTTTTCAGAGTACAAGATAAACCCGAACAAACTCTCAAAACCATCTACATGAGACTCGAGCTTAGTGACCAGTTCCACATTCATCCACTATGTCCAAGCTGTTGTCGTGTCTTTCCTCCAGACTCCGACTCCACCACATGTTATTCAGATTGTGGTGTATTTTTATTTTGAGGAGTTATAGCATCATCATCTGAAACTGTTGTTCCATCAGATGAAAATACTGCTATGCCATCCCTGCCCAATTCATCAACACCAGCACCTACTTCTGGTCCCAAAACTCGCTCTTCTGCCCCTTTTAAATGCAAACCTAAGCTACAATGTGCCCAGCATCCTCTTTCCAATGCGCTTCTCTGTCTTATCTGGCAGGATGGTATTGAAAAGGAGGTGGATCAGTGGTGAAAAGATCAGAGCCCACCAGGTACCAGGACTCATATTCAAGATGGTGAAGTCTGGAAGTCCTTATGTGGAGCTGATGGCAAGTTATTTTTAAATAACAGCCCTGATCACAGTGATCAAGATGAGCTGAGGATTGGGATTACCCTTGGTTTTGATGGGTATGCTCAAATCCTCATCCAGGATTGTCCCTTACATTTTGCACAGGTATAGCTATGAACGAAGTGCTGCATCTAGCTCCCACAGCTCCGGGGTCATGTTGAGCTGTATTGTGAACCTGCCAACACATTTACAGTATATCATACAATCTAAAATCTACTAATCACCAATTCTCTAAGGTATTGCCCACGGAATCTATTGTTATTTGGCATCACTCCTGGACCCAAAGAATTCAACAGCAACCAGCTCCAATACTTTATGAAGAATTATGTTGATGACCTTCTCGCATCGTATGATAATGGTATATTCATCAAGACACCCAAGCATCCCGATGGTTGACAAATTCAGGTGATCTTGGTTGCTATTTGTTGTGACCATCCTGCGATGTGTAAAGTCTGTGGGTTTGGGAACCACTCCAAGGAGGAAGGGTTCTGTACTTGATGTCATATACCTAAAAGCAAGCTAGCGACAGAGGATGCAATGCATTATGATAGTAAGCCTTCGTTGTGTTGTACTGTGACGACTCACTCTTCAATTGCAGAGTTTCCTGTGAGAGATGGTCAAGAGCATATACATTGTGCACGAGAATACCGAGATCTTCCGACAGATCAACGTGACGGGTTCTTCAAAAAACACAGCACACAATGGTTTGAACTCTCATGCCTACCATATTTTGACCCTGTGCAAATGACAGTGATTGATCCCATGCATAGCTTTCTTTTAGGTTTGTATTATATCTCTGTCATGTTGGTTCTAACACTTTACAGGCATGATTCGCTGTCAATGGTTTACCTCCTGGATCAAGAATAATACTCTATGTCAGCGCACAGCAACAGCAGGGTATCACAAGAACTAGACCAGATACATCTTTATCTCTCAAAGGTGTCTTGCACTCATTTTAGGGCCAATTGTGGTATGTCAATCGGGTGTTCATTGTGCTCATAACCTAAGCAAACTTGGTAACAGATCCCTCTTATTTGGGACAAATGGTATCCAAAGGACAAAAAAGCACATGACATGAGCCTAGCAAACTGGGAAAAATGCGAAGCTGATCGCATCAAAAGGAACACAACTGGTAAGGCAAAGAAGGGCGATGAAAAAGCGAGTGAAAAATCAGTCATGCAGATGCATGAGGACAGCGGAAGTAATTTTCTTAATCTTGCTGCTGCATTGAAAATCATCCTTGGTTAAACTGTCAAGGATGCCAATATCCCATGAGCGAAACACCTCCTTCATGAATATCTGATTAAGTTTATCAAGGTACTGGTCATTTTAGCATGAAATTATTTGCTAACAAAGGCAAGCAGATTCATCCAAAAGATGTGAAGCCAATGCACCATTGGGTGATGCATATATTCAATCAACTGCGTGATTATGGGCCAGTATACGGATTCTGGACATTCCTCTTCAAAAGGCTCAACAAACTACTCAAGAGCTACTCTACAAATAATCATGGTGCTGGTGAATTTGAGGTTAGCTTCTTCTGCACTTTCAAGAAGGATCAAGAGCTTCAAACAATGGTTTGTGTTGTTCAAATTGTCAATGAATTGAGCTCACATTGTGTCTCTAGCTTGGTAACATATTAGCAGCCGAGAAGTTGGCAGCCGAGAATGATGGATCAAGACTTGTTGTTGATTGCATTCAGCTCATGTTGGCTACAGATGGTGACATCCAAGGTATGGTAGCATCTCTTGCCCTTGAAACAGAGCAGTCAAGTGTCAATGGTGAGCCAATGATCCTCCAAAATATATATACTGACTCTGAGTCAGTGAACATCCAATTTTCCCTCGGCACACATATGAAAGCTGGACTATCACATGATCAGCAGCACCAGCTCATCATTCACTACCAGAATACCAACCCACAAGCTCATGTTGTCAGTGTTATGACCTGTGCAAGCACAGAAAATCCGGACCCAAACTACCTCCTTACACGTGCAAATTTTCACAACTATATCATACTCGATGGTCGTTGTGTTGCCTCTTCATCCTCGCTGGTCAAAGCCTCAAACTCTATCATTCAAGTGGACCTCAATGACACGTGTTATGTGGGACAAGTATTCACAATTATTTCACACAGCCAGCATGGAATTGAGTGAGAATTCATTCTACTAGATGTCAAGTGGTTTCGCAGGAAACTTGACATAAATTTACACCACTGGGTTCAATAGTAAGTATCATTTTTGTAGAATTAGTTCACTAACGGATGTATTTTATAGCCCTGAGCTCGAAGTTTTTCTCTGGGAGCATAAGATGTTTCTTGATCCTGCTGTAGAAACAACAATACTGTGAGGAGCAAAGATAGCTCCAGACTGTATCTATAAAAGTTGTAAGGTCGTGCGTTGCCTAGTCTGCGATACTTGAGATGGCAAGTGCGTTCAACCCTATAGGGGAAGCGAGTGCAGCGAAGATCTAGAGGTACGCGCAGAAGTGAAGCGCAAGAAAGCGCAGGTGCGCGCAAGGCGTGGGAACACGCGCGCGCGCGTATGTGGATAATGATAAAAACTAAGCTTAAGTGATGATATGATACAAGATAAGAGATGTGAGAGCGCAAGATGTAAAAGAATAGGTTTCTACTATGTTCTGCTAAGTAGTAAGTAAGTAGTAATAGGTAAAATGGGAGGTAAAGTAAGTTCAGTAATAGTATGTACTGCTGGCGCTTATATAGCGCGCCTAAGCGCAGTCATGCGGAGCCGAAGCGCTACCGAGTAGGTATGTAAAAATATATATATGTGAGAGTCCATGATAAAAATAAAGGTGGAACACTATGCTAATAAAGAAAATGGAAATATACGCACTAGGGAGCTTGGTGGACAGTGGATGGATGCTTCTGGATGGCTGGCGCTATAGGGCGCTCAAGCGCGGGAATGGTGCGTGCATGGTGCGCGTTGCACGGGAAAGCTGCGCCTCATATAGGGATAGCTGCAGATAGCACACAGAATGGTGCTACAAGTTCGTGCAATGAACTCCCTAGCGAAAAGTGTCATATCACACCATGAGAGGCATGAGTCTCTACACCACTATTGACCTCCTCAGTTGATTCCCCCAGATCTCATCATCTCACAGGCATGTCATCTAACATTACAGATGAAGGATGATCAAGATAGGTCAGTCAATGTGTGGGCTACTGTCGGACTTAGTCAAGTAGGTCTTAAACACTCGCACATATAGATGTCAATTAACGTTGTTGCACAGGAAGTCCAAGTCTTTTAATTAGTACATCCTTGTAATCTTTGCTCTGAACAACAGCATGCATTCACTTCTACCTTTAAGCACCAAGAAATGAACCTGTGAAGTAACAATCATCACAAATCACCATCCAAGATATCATCACCATCATCACCATCGCCATCACCATTCACACTGTGGCTGTCAGTGCTGCCATTTTTGCTGGCCTTCTCACTATTGCCTTGGGGGAGATCCTCATCATGCTGACCTTCTCGTTTTTTGAAGCCTCGAGGGTCCTGTTCATACATCTTGATGGGTGCATAAGGAGTTCCAGCCTGGTAAGAGTCGTGCCATTTAGAATTGAATATGAACGGGAAAATTGGAATTGACGGTGGAGCGTTGTTGTTGTTGCTAAGGTTAACACATCTGGTGAGTGCTGTTTTTTGCTTGGATTCCTTGCGCTGCTCATCTCAGATCAAGTCTAGCTCTTCAAAAATCTTTGGGACCTGCATTGAACCAGTTAGTCACTTGTAGACTCAGAATATGTCAGCTACTAGCAAACCTCTTCTGATCTCCATGCTGGTCTGATGGTTTCCCATACAGGAACACCAGCATAGACATCACATTCCGAAAGGTTAGCTGCCTTTTGTATATCTTTCTTTCTTGCTTGCTTCTCACCCCCATTGTCTGTATAAGCTCACAACCACTGACAAAATAAATTCTTACATGTTCCTGGTGACAGAGCCATTTGTTCACAATGTTGAACTTCTGTCATTTCACTGCCCTTCCTTCATCTGTCTTCTCAATATATTTGCGCTTGTAGGACCGGAATTTTGACTTCACAAAGGCAACAAGATCATTGCGGGTATAATGCACAATTTGGTGAGTAAGTGAGCATGTTTCCTTGTCAGATTGTTCTTTCCAGACGATGTCTGCAGCCTAGGAGAAAATTGCTGAGTTCGCCTCATGGGATGCACCCACCTGGAAGTCGAACATCATCTTTGGTGGATTGGACATTGTGTCATCACTTCCATCACTACCGATTTCACTTGCAATGAGTCCGGTGAGATCGTAAATGGTCTTGTGCAGACATTCCTGATATGTCTTAGTGACAGCAGATTGAAGAGCAGAGGCAACTATTTGCACTGAACATGTGGTCAGTTGTGCTGCAGTAAGCCTCACCTTTGCCACATTCGGGATATATGCTTGTTCCTTGGATTTCTTCTTTTTTGCATGCTTCTGTTGAGGACAGGGTTGATTTTCTTCTTCAGTGTCAACATCTCCATCAGTTGCAAGGTCCTCATTGACATTCTGATGTTTAATTGTCGACACATCCTTCTCGATTCCTTCCATCCTTCGAGCAAGGTCTTGCATCAATGATAGAAGTTCCAGATTTGGCTGGATTACTGGCACTAGTGGTGCTAGCAGAGGAGGTGGGGGAGGAGGCAGAATCTTCTGCATCTGGCTGAAAAGGGCTACCCATGCCTCGGGAGTGAGCAAGGACAGATGATGTTGTACCATGGTCAGTCCTGCTGGCTGATTCATATCTGACAGTCCTGATGATAGCATTTGTTGGTTGAAGTTAGCAGCTGGAGGGGGAGCCTGACCCTGAATGGGCACTGGACGACGCATGATGATGGCGGTAGCTGAGCAGGGCACAAGAGGGCAGGCACAAGGCTTTGGAATAGGCTGTATTGTCTGCTTTTGATTAAGAAGCTACCATTTAATATTAATGGAATATTGTTTGCCTCATCTGGCATTGGTATAGCAAAGTCTAGAACACCTCAACCTAAGTGAAAAGATATGATGTAGCCCATGAGGTACATGCACGATGTCAGTATATCTCCACCGACCTTTGTTGACCTTGCATAGATCACATGTGTCGAGCCTTGCTGATCCAGAAAATACACACCTATACACGCAATGCTGACAAATGGTATACAAATAGTAGTCTACATAAGGGAACTCATTGTCAACATATCTCTACCAGGCCGTGCTACACAGGGCTTGCATGTGGTGAATGCAAGTTGAGTCAGGAGAGTTATAGATATTGATAGTAGTGTTGGCTAGATAGTTTCAGTTGCGAAATAAGGATAGGATCACAGCGTGACAGTCAGAAACCCTCCATTGTGCAAAGTGGCTAATGACCCATGACACCTTGGCATTTTCAAGGTGGGTTTCAAAGTTCATTGAGTACAATTTCACTGGAAAATCAGAGTACATTGAGAAGGGATTGACAGTATGGTGATCTAGCAGGATATGTTGCTGTACAGCAAACAATAACTCTCCTGTCAGCATATTATAAATGCATTTGATACTGGCAGCAACAGGGGTTAACAACTGATCTCCACGAGGGTAGAAGAAAATCTGGCTGTTGCCCAAGTGTGTAGATGCCTTACTATAGATCACACTGTCAAACTTGAGTGTAGTGTGTAATACTGCTGTTTGTCAACTAGTGATGTTCCAGCCCAGTGTAGAAACAACAATACAGTGAGGCATGAACGAGGCTCCTGACTGTATCTGTAAATGTTGTAGGGTCACATGTTGCCTAGTCTGCTATACTTGAGAAGATAAGTGCATTTGACCCTAAAGGGGAAGCAAGTGCAGCAAAGATCTAGAAGTATGCGCTAAAGCGAAGTGCAAGAAAGTGCGCAGGTGCGCGCAAGGCACAAAGGCGCGGGAATGTGCGCGAAGCGCGGGAATGTGCACGCAGATATGCAGAAATGAGAGAGACTAAGCTTAAGTGATGTTATAATGCAAGATAAGAGATGAGAGTGCGAGGTGTAAACAGATAGAGTTCTACTGCGACTTTCTAGGTAGTAAGTGCTAGGTAAAGTGAGAGGTAAAGTAAGGTGCAAAGTGGTAAGGTAGTATGTATTGCTGGCGCTTATATAGCGTGCCTAAGCGCTGTCATGCAGAGCCGAAGTGCTACTGAGTAAGGTATGTAAAGATATATATGAGTGAGAGTCCATGATAAAAATAAAAGTGGAACAATATGCTAATAAGAGAAATGGAAATATATGCACTAGAGAGCTTGGTAGACAGTGGATGGATGCATCTGGATGGCTGGCGCTATAGGGTGCTCATGCGTGGGAAAGCGCGTGCACATATACATCGCGAAGCGTGGCAATGGTGCGCGCATGGCGCGTGTTGCACGGGAAAGCTGCACCTCATATAGGAATAGCTGTGGATAGCACACAGAGTGGTGCTGCAAGTTCATGCTGTGAACTCCCTAGTGAAAGGTGCCATATCACACCATGAGAGGCATGAGTCTCTACATCTCCCAGGGACTTTAAATTCTGAGTGTCCCCACTCAGCGCATGTGTGGTGAGGGTCTTGAGTGATAGTGTGCAAGTGCGATGCATGTATGACGCTTGGGGTATTGGGCAATGAATGTGTGAGTGCAGGAATTACTGCACGATGTGCGAAGCGCAGGCGAGTGCAGGTGCATGCAAGGTGCGAAGGTGTGGGAAAGTGCGCGCGCATATGCACTTGAGGCACGGGAATGCAGCATAGCATGGTGAATTGCGAGGGTGACTCTGGTGTGAATAGTGTTCCATGGGTGTGAGGCGATGATGTAAGGGTGATATGGATGTGGCATGCAAAGCGTGAGCGAGATGCGCATGTACAGTGTGAAGCGTGGGAAAGTGCGCGTGCACAAGGCGCAAGAAAGCACGTGAGTGTCACATGTGTTGTATTCTGTGGGGACACCATGAGCTGTTGCGCAATGCTCTTGGAGTCCAGTATGTGTGTGTGCATGTGATGCAAAGTGGCACGGTCCAAGAGCGATCCAATCCATGTCCAAACCAAGTCCTGCTAGGCATGCTAAATATTAGGTGCTAAGGGTTTGAACAGTGTGAGTAAAACTTTATGTGAAAATGCGAAAGAAAAACAGTAAACTCTGTGGATGTCCTATCCGACTTGTCTTCTTTGTGCGGCTGTCGACATCTACACCTTCCTATGAGCAAGGCACAGGAAGCGCGCACACATGCGTGCGAGGCGTATGTATGTGGGAAGATTGCGCATATGTGCGTGTGAGCGTGGGAAGACTGCGCACATATGTGCATGTTCTAAGGTAAAAAGGGCATGGTGCTGTGTCATGCATGTGAAGAGAAAATAATACTATTGAGCTAGGTGGGCACAATCTAAGGTTGTTGTGTTGTTTTTCTTCTATGTTCTTTTAGGTGACTCCTATGTGCATATATATCAGTGAGTTATTAGTCCTTTGGACAGTGTTATAATGAGAGAAATAAAAATGGAAGAGCACTGGATGAAACCCAGGGTAAAATGAATGGTATCCTATGGACAGCAATGGTATATCTTTCTCTTTGGTGCACTGCTGAAGCACGTGATCCTCCTACTTGAGCGTGTAACTAGCATGCTTCACATCTCTTGTGAGCTGACGCTTTACCCAAGGTAAGGTTGGAATGTGCAAGGCTGGCATGCTTGGGGGGGGGGGGGGCTAGTAACCGGCAGAATGAATTCCTGCACAGCGCACTGCAGGTTGAAGGCGCGCCAATGGGAGGCGCTGCAAGGGGTGTAGAGGCACTCTACAAGCTGATAGGATGCGCGTGATGTGCGCGCCTTGGGGTGATTTTGCGCGAATTTGATTATATTGGCCGAACATGCGAGGAACGGCCATTTCTCTGCAAATAGTGCACATCAGGGCATGCAGGAATGAAATTGACATGGTAAGCAAAAGCACGAAGAATGTGAATAAATGTGGGAAGTGTGAAGTTGAAGATGAAGATAGGGGAGTTAGGCGCATATGTATGTGTCAGGTGTGCACCTAAGTCGTGCCTGGATGGCTGATTGGAATATACCTTGTGTTGAATGAAAGAAATGAGATTTAAAAGGGGAGAAGCAATAGAAATGCGATAGTGCAAAAACTCTGCCAAAATGATAAATGCACGAGGCGCGGGAATTATCGCGTGATGCGCGCAACCATGGCGCATGAACAAGGGGCAGTGCGAAGATGAATTTAAAGTGTTTGGAATCATCATATATGTAGCTCCTTAAGAGCTTCCAACATGAAAAAGACAAAAAGTGTGAAATGAGATGAGGATAAATATACAATGCCTCTAGGCGCACGCATTGGGCGTCCTCAGGCGCAATATGGTGCGCCTGAGTTACCCCAGGGTCGCCTGAAACATGCTCTGCTTGGTGGTTAGGCGCTGTGATGCACGGATACTTTACTGGCATACAATAGTCACTAGAAGCAAAAAGCGCGATGTGTGTGTGATCATTAGTGACATTTGGAATTACCAGAGGCAAACTCTGGTTGATGCAAGGTGTAACTTGAGTCTCTGATGCAGTAGGAGGCTCCTCTATAGGCGTGCTAAGGCGCAATAGATGTTTAGAGTCATCCCTGACCTCTGATGATGTGAGCGGCGATGGTGATGGTGCGTTTGGTGAGATTTCTTCCTTAAGTGTTGCGATAGTGAGGGGTGGGCATGTTTCAAGTGATGGCGCATTAGTGTGCAATAGATGTTTAGAGTCATCCCTGACTTCTGGCGATTCGATAGCGGTAGGCGCGCATGTTTCGAGTGATGGCGCGTTAGTGTGCAATAGATGTTTAGAGTCATCCCTGACTTGCGATGCGATTGGTGATGATGATGCGGATGATGATAGAGATTGTGAAGGAGATGGTGCTGATAATGAAGGTGAAGAGGCACCTGCGGTGCGCTTCTGGTTGCGCTTCACGAGCGTGCGCTCGAGTTCATGATCCAAAGTGATGCATTCTGGTATGGCTTTGCATGCTGGCGCAGTTGATGGCTGAGGTGCGCGTAAATTGCATGAAGGTGCGGGAACAGTGTGCATGTGAGGCACAAGAATTGGAACTGGTGGCCTTTTGTCAAGTGCAACTTCTGAGGGTGCACGATAGAAGAGTCCAGCTGCCACACTAGCGCTAGTGGTCGTATCCTGCGTTGCACGGTTCACATAGTAGCGATCTTTGCACTTAGCCACTTTAGCTTGTACTGGTGTGGTCGCTGTGACTAAGTTTGCAATTGGCGCTACCATGGGTGCACTAACTGGCGTGGGAAAAGCACGCACAGGTAATAGGAACTGTGCAGCTGCGAAGACATCCATAAATGGGTATGGGTCATATGGATGGTGGTCAGGGAACTTGATCATAAGGCGCAAGCAAATTTGCGCCTGAGCATCGCTAGGGATTCCTTCCATAAATAAGCGGTCGCATTCGGCCTTTCCAATATGATCTTCATCTATAAGTGGCTGCATAACCTTCCTGAATGCGCGCAAGTAATTGCTTAGTTCTGTGCAAGAGGGCATTGGTTTGTTAGCATATTCGTGCGCAATGGCACGCAAGTCTGCGAGCGCGTAGCATCTTTTACCATCCCATCCAGGATACATTACCTTTACTTCTGCCATGAATGCATCATAATTGCTTACTGCTGCTTTGGGCATGCCTCCCCATAGTTCTTGGTCATCGCATTCAAGGTAGCAAATAATACCTTTGATGCGGTCGAGTCCTTGGAGTCCTGCTTCATCAGCGAGCTGCTCATATGTGTCAATGAATTCAGCGAGGTTCTCTGTAGTGCCGTTGAACTTGGGCATGTTTGCCGTGCTGCAGATGGGCATTCTATAAGGAATTTGAAGTGCATGAAAGGCGCGCGCATGAGGCGCACAGGCGTGGGAATATTGTGCGCGTGCAAGGCGCGAGAATGCATGACTAGAAAATGATTAGCTTTTGAAATTGCAAAGAGATTGACCTATATGTGTGAAATGCGCAGAACTAGATCTTGCTGACTGTTCCTCTTGCGGTGGGCTCCAGACTGTATCTATAAGTGTTGTAGGTCGCGCTGAAGGTACAACAATTCAGATGGTGAGTCTGAACAATGTGTTGGGTCTTGCAGAACCTAGCTGCTATTCGACCCTAAAGGGTTTCTGGACCAGGCTCAAGGCTCAGAGTAGAGGAAATATCATAAAAACTTGCTGATCTCTCAGACTCATAGTAAAACTGGTGAAAAGGTTCATTGATTATGTAAGCTACAAAAGTGCCAACATAAGGTAAGGTAAAAACAGTCTCTACAAGCCCAACCAGAAATGAATCCCTACAGCGTGAGAAAGTGCGCAGGTGCGCGCAAGGCACAAAGGCGCGGGAATGCACAAAGTGCGGGAAAGTGCGCGCAGGTATGCGGAAATGAGAGAGACTAAGCTTAAGTGATGTTATAATGCAAGATAAGAGATGAGAGTGTGAGGTGTAAAGGAATAGATTTCTACTGCGACTTTCTAGGTAGTAAGTAGTAGGTAAAGTGATAGGTCAAGTAAGGTGCAAAGTGGTAAGGGCCTAAGCGCTGTCATGCGGAGCCGAAGCGCTACCGAGTAAGGTATGTAAAGATATATATGAGTGAGAGTCCATGATAAAAATAAAGGTGGAATGATATGCTAATAACAGAAATGGAAATATATGCACTAGAGAACTTGGTGGACAGTGGATGGATGCATCTGGATGGCTGGTGCTATAGGGCGGAAAAGCACGCACGCATATATATCGCGAAGCACAGGAATGGTGTGCACATGGCACGCGTTGCGCAGGAAAGCTGCACCTCATATAGGAATAGCTGTGGATAGCACACTGAGTGGTGCTGCAAGTTCGTGCAATGAACTCCCTAGTGAAAAGTGCCATATCATACCATGAGAGGCATGAGTCTCTACACCGGCTTAGGCTCACAAGATTCCTGAGCCTAGGCCATGAGCTCAAGCCAGCCCAAAGCCAGGGCTTAAGCCCAACCAGGCCATGGCTTTTCGCAGCCAACAGACAGCTCAACACCACTGTGGCATTAGGCAGCATAATTACAATATATCTAGTAAATGTCTGTCTCAGTGTCTGACATGTCCTCAGCATCATCACCCAAAGGCAGAATGTCCCAAATTTCTTTGTCATCACCAGTCTCTTCTACTTCCACTTCTTCTTCATCATTGTCCAGGTGCTCCAACTCAACAAGAGACGATGGCACAGGCTCTTGGAACAGGAGATCATGTTGTAGTGCACATTTAAGACACTGAAGTGCTTTGATGATGTCGACCTTAAGCCAGTTGCGTCATTTGGTGATGGTGATGCCACCTTGCAAGCACACCCTCTCACTGGAGACTGACAATAACATAATGGCCAGATAATCCTGTGCAAGTGAGGCCCAAATAGGGTACCTCTGCGCATTTATTTTAAGTAAGATTATTGTTAGCGTCAAATTTTTGAGTAGCAAAAAAATATGTACACCTCACCATTGAATGGTAGACATGCCAGATGGTGGAGCTGCTTCAACTGTCTCAAGGTAGGCCAAAACTTCAGCACACCATGGTCTTGTTGGGTCACCAATTGAAGTAGGCACTGGGTTGGCTGATGAATCATCCTTAGAGTCACTGAGGACTTTGCAAATTAACTTCTTGAGACTGCCAGTTCTGCTGGGCTTAGTTGTGTGCTGTAACATCGACGATGTCACTTGGTTCAGCTGAAGATAATGGGCTTTGAACTAGTTGTAGTACATGTTGATAAAATAAAAAAGATGACTCACCACTGTCTCTGCAGTAGAAAGAACATCATTGTGCAGATCCTCTAGCCAATGCTTCATGAAATATGACATTTTCCCTGTGGGGTTGAGTACTGAAGTGCAAATGTCAGACTCACAGTCATTCATAAAAAAATAAACAACATACACATTGCCAATACATATGCAGTGGAGTGTATCATCTTCTCATAATGCTCATCGACTTTTGCAGCTGCATCTTCGAGCGCAGGAGCAAACTTCGCATATCTCGACCTTTCTGTGCATGATGACCAAGCCTTGTGAAGAGTTTCGAGTGCCAGAATTGCAAGGTGTAAGGTTAAACCTCATTCAGATGAGAAAGCTTGTTGGACTATGTCAGTATACTAAAAAACCAAGATAAGTAGCAAGCTTCAAATAAATAGAAAATAATGTACCGAGAGAAGATTGGCAAACTGCCCAACATGTGTCCATTCAATGTTTGACAGCTGCAAAAAGTCAATATTCATGTGTCTAGATCATGCTCTTGACAATCCATCTCATATACAAATGTGTCAACATGTTCCTTATTCATCTCTGCACAGTTGAGTATAATATAAGTTGAGGACCACCGAACCTTCATGTCAATCAACAGTTGCATCAGCTGGGACATGCCTCCCTTGGTTTGAACATTCCAGTACAGCTCCTTTCACTTCATAGAGGAACATTCCTTAATGCAAATGCTACGAATGAGGCCAATTTCATCTCGATTGGACAGCTTGTGCGCTTTCAGGTCATGGGGGTTGTAATGAGGGGATTTGCTATATGAGCTGATCAAGGTCTGTGTTATAATGTTGATAATGTGGGCTAGGCAGCTATTAGATTTGTCAGGGAGTGATTTTGTTAAGTAAGAAGTGATGATTGAACATACTTTATTTTCCACTGGCACTGAGGAAACTCCTTATTGTATTTGGCCTTGTATAGCTTTGCAAATTTCTGTAGGGTGGTGCCATTGTTCACGGCATTGTCACAAGTGATGTGTCTGAGCTAGTGTGATTTATGAGACTAATGAATATACTTGCAGTAAACCTAACTTACCTTATGTGTGACACCAACATGATTGAGGATTTTAAACAAAGCACCATCAAGATGCTTGCCTGTGTGGGCATTATTGACTTGAGTGAATCTGAGCAGTGCACTTTCGAGTTCCCATTGCATAGTAGTCTTCTCTTTGATCCAGTGTCCCGTGACAGCAAAGTAACCATCAGTATTGATGGCACCCTTGACAGTGGCACCCTACATACATAGGTCCACATTAGTCGAGTAGATTGAGCAATATCATAAAATTTACTTACATCAAGTTTGCTCCTGAGCTCCATAAGATGAGTTTTGAAGGTTCTCATTATCTCCACATGAGTTGCCTTCCTGCCTGGAATTTTGATGCTGTTGGTTGCATGAGCCACAATGTTGATCATTTCTTTGAACTTTGGATGTTCAAGTGCTTGAATTGGCTAGATAAATAGACATTAATTCAATTCAATCATAAGAGAAATGTAGTACCTGATCAGTGGACATGAGCCACTCAATTGCAGCCTGTTTGAACAACTTATCTGCATATGAAACCACTTGTTCAGCAAGCTTCCGCTCAGTTAGATGCACATTAATACTCTGCTGTGCAGCATTTTCCTTGCAGGCCTTAACATTGCCAGGAAGCATCAACTCAAATGAATGTTCTTTGGCCCATTTCCGATATTTGGCAGAGAACTTTGCCTTGGTGTGACGACAGAGGGTAGATATTTTGTTAACAAGAATACATTCTTTCCTATTGAGCATGCATCAACATGTGAGTACAACTACAAATCAGCAGACCTACGGGCATGTTTTGTACTTCCTGTGCTTTTTCACCTTTCCATTTGCCCCTGCATGATCAAAGGTAGCACCAAAAAAGTGTCAATGTAAGCAGTTTGGGCCTCTCATGTCAACACTGGTTCCATGAGAGATTGAACGTCAATGTCAATTAGAATACTGTCAGCATCAACCAATTCTGGTTCAGTTGGGACAACAGCTGATTTGTACTGCTTTCAAGGCTTGGGATTAGTACATGCATTTTCATGCTTGTCATTGCCAGATTCTCCATCAGAGTCTTCATAAGAGTCTTCAGGATGCACCCTTTTGCGGGGGTCGACAGCAGATGATGCTGATGGTATGGGAGAGGTGCATGGAGGTTCCGCAATTTCAGTGGGGGATGAAGTGGAGGTATGTTCAGCAGCGTGGAAGTGTGAATTATCTTGGTTTGGGATGGCAGTGCTGCCTTCTCAGCATGTTGAAGAAGGGCAGCTGTAGGTTTGATTTTGTGTATAGGATGCGCAACACAGTGCTTGGTTTCTGTGCTCGTCATAGGTAGGTAGCAGGTAGTTGGGACATTAGAGGGACATGTACCAACATAAATCAATTGAAAGATATTGGGTGGACAATCACACTTGTGAAGGTAAAGCACATAAGGCTTCTGTTAAGACCGTGCAAAAAGAGTAGGACTGATTCAAAGGGGCTTGGCTTCAGCTCATGTGCTGCACCCCTTATCTGAGTATGTGCCCTTAATTTCAGAATGATGTCTGGAGAAAGTCCAAGGAAGTCCGAAGGACTTCTGGACGAGTGCAGGAAAGTTCAGAAGGACTTTCTGAACGAGTGCAAGCAACTTCTGGATGAGTGCAGGAAAGTTCTGGAGGAACTTCTGGAAATTACCATGGGGTTTCGTCCTGATATGGAGATGTGTAATGGCTACTCAGGACAAGTCCTGAATAGAAGCAAACAGAGAAAAGGCTGCAAGGACAAAGTCCAAAGCAGAAGAGGTCCGGAGGACCGTGGGAAAGTTCTGGAAACTCAGAGGAATGGAGGATTGGATGAGGAGAGGATTGGAGGAGTGGAGGAGTGAAGGATTGGAGGAGCAAAGGAGCAGAGGAGTGGAGCTCTGGCCTAGGGAATTTCTCCCTAGGCCTGAGATAGATATCAACTAAGTCGGAAGACTAGAACTGATGTGAAGACTTAGAGTGGGATCTAGTGTGAGGACTATATGTATGATAATCAGACTAAGGAAATACAGGAGTATCTACAGGGGTTTATATACTACTGAGGACTTAACAGAGAATCAGTCAGTACAGTCCAAAGCTATGTGAGGCTGTGGACAGAGCATGTAGAAAATAGTAAATGAAGACGGAGATGAGAACATAGGAAAATAAAGCCGGAAATGAAATGAGGTACGGAAAATGAGTATAGTCTAACTGGAGAAGGAACCTACAAAGGGGAAAGGCATGGAAGATAGACACGGGTCAGATCTGGATATTCAGAAGTCCGGAGACAAGTGAATACCATAAGGGGATAAGCACTGATTTAAGGTTTGGGTTCAGATATGAAGCATAGGTCGGATCCAGAGACCCGGAGATATGGATATCAGATGCAGGAGTACAGGGATCCGGACAGATAGAGGATTGGGTCTGGAGACATGGACAGGAGGTCCGGATGTCCAGATGAGGCGTGGGAACATCATCGGATGTTGGTCCGGAATGTGGGATAGCTGCAGAGGTATGGAGGTCTGATGTACAAAGGTAAAGGGATCTGGATCTGGATGTGCAGATGTGGAGGTGCAGAGGTGCAGGGATCTGGATGGGTAGAGGACTAGAGACATGGATAGGGCATCTGAAGGTCCAGATGAGGCATGGGAATATTGTCAGATGTAGGTCCAGAATATGGGATATGACAGCTTCAAAATTACCAAAATATTGGCTTGCACAGTTGAGATCTAGTTTTCTGACAGCAGAGTGAGTTATGTTGAGCTCATGAAGCACAAGACATAGTGCTGGCAGCTCACCATGGCTTTTGTGTAGCAACACACAAGAGATAAGGCCTCAAAGGAGGATAAATTGCTGGATATGTTGGACAGAGCAGGCTTTTTGACTGCGATGTGAATAATGTCGACCAGCCGAAGCACAAATAAGACATGGCAACTCACTGTGACATATGGACCATTGAAGCTGATAAGAGTAATGGAAGTCAGAAGGTTGAAAAGACAAAAATAGAGTCGGGAAACATACCTCTGGTGAGGCTTCTATGGCAGTGCCACTGAACATGCCAAAGCCACAGCTTAGGCTGCCAGCTCGAGCTTTTCGAAACTCAAGCCCAGGCCCAAGCCTTCCTTAGGCTGTGACTTAGGCCTGGGCTGGGCCCAGTGTAGGAATACAACACAGAGTGGGGCTATACAAAGATGGCTCCAAACTAATATCTTATGTTGTGGTCTTGCACTGCCTAGTCTGCTATACTTGGTGAGACAAGTGCATTTGACCCAGGGGTCTGTGGTCTGGGAATAGTTTTTGGGGTCAGTGAGTAATGTGGGGTCAATAGTCTGAGCACGGGAAACAATGTCCGAAGGTATAATTATGATGTCTGATGCAAAAGTGTCAGGTTTGATGTTTTTGGGTTTGGGTTTGGTGTAGAGACTAATATCTCTGTGGGCTTGCAGGGATCTAGATTCCCAATGTCCCAATCACTTCCTAATATAGTGTGACTCATATCTCACCCAGTGCACTCAAGCACTTCATCGGCTGCTCGTGCATCCTTGGTTCCATTGCTCGTCCTCCGTCCATCCATTCCATGTCCGTTCAGTTCATCGGTGCATATTCCCATCATATTTCCATTTATTCTGACATATCTCCGGCGCTTATGGTTATATTCCGTATGTTTTGTCATGAACCCTTATATTACATATTATCTCATATCCACTTCACTTCTCGGTTCGCTTTAGCGCTTGACAGCACTTAACATTACTAGTATATATACTCGTGCCTAAACTGTATAAGGACTATCTTTTTGCCTGCACATCATTGGACTCTAAGTCTAGTTCTCCCTCGTACCTACAAACCAACAATAAGTATCTAAGTACAATACAAGGGCCTGCCACCGTACATTACCAGAAACTCTGTCAAATTGTTTCCCAACTCATTAAGAGTTGCTCTGCTCCACCACCCGCATGCATGCATTACCATTATAGTTGCTCGTCGTCACCCATCGTCGCTCATTAGCACTTTGCATCACTTTTGCTCGCTTGTGCTTTGCTCATCATCACGCACCTTACCAGGCTTGACCAAGCACCCGGTCCAGTGTTTCCCTCCACATATAAACTTAGAGGAACCTTCTCAGTAGCAATCCCCTTGGGTTGACACACATCTCGCTCATCGAGGACTACTTGAGTATATCTCATACCACCCATATATCCACACTACCAATTCCTCTTCTACATCAGGTTATTGGAAACTAATAGTGATGCAATAGTGAGCATCGGAAAAGCGAGTGGTGTGCACAATAATAACCATGAAGGATACAGACGGTGAAGGAATGATGATATTCGCAATATCAACTAAGAACTATGAAATATCAGGTTTGACCCCTAAGCATCAGAGAACGACTCTCCTCTACTCAGATGATGATGATGCTATGGGGAGTCCAATATTTATGTAGATACATAGAAATCCAGAACCCTGTAGGCAAAAGTAGTAGCACAATATTTCAGATCCAATGTCCTATGTAATAAGACATGATGTACTGTGGACTATGGGAATACATGTAATAACGTGGTCCGAAACATTAGGGATGTGAAAACAAGTAACTATGCATCTAGTGAGGCTAGCACAATGAGACTCGACATAGGTAGGACGAGTGTGTGCGATATCTGATGGTCCAATTCAAAACCCGATGCAATGTCTGATGTCTGATGTCTGATGTCTGATGTTTTTGGATTTGGTACATATTGAGTCGGATATGATAGGAATGATTTGAGTAATGATTAGCATGTCTACATGTATTGGAAAATAGACCTCTATAAGGTTATAGAGATGTCAGTCTCTACACTAGCCTATTTGAGTCTGGCTTGGGCTGGCCCAGGGCTTCAAGCCTGGCTGTGCACATCACTATTGTTGACTGATGAGGGTGTATAGGTCTTCAGGCACCACACTAGTTGCTGCACAGTCGGCAACATTGATGATATCATTCATGAGATCTTTGGCAAGCTTATGGATAGAACTTGTAGCACTCTTATTGAATCCTCAATCAAACAGGACCCCACACTCTTGAATAGCAGGCAGACAGTCTGGTCAGGTGAGCCAATGGTGAAGTCTTGCAGCTTTGATATAGGAAAGAAGCATTGTATTTTCAAGCTCCCCTAACAGAATTAAGTCTAACTTTCTTGTTTGTGCTTTGAAAGGATGTACCAAATCTGTGATTGATAGGAATGTGTTGTATAATTCCAATTAAACATTTGAAAGGAAAAGACTACCATGAGTGAGCAGGCCTAAATAGGAGCAGACAATTATATATATGGAAGAATGCATGGTGAATTTTCTGCAACTTTCTGGTATAAGCAGCAATATGCAAGTAATAGGCTTGAGTCTTTCTTGGTATTATTGTTTATGCACAAGCAAGATACACTGTATTAACCAATTCCATAGTGTGATTGAGGATGATTTTGAGGCAAACATCAAGTTTGTCAGAAGAATGTGATGTACCAGCTTCCTGCAAGCTCATGAGGACAATGGAAAGATAGATCATGATAAGGAATTGCCACTCATCAGCATTAATTGTTCCAGCAGATGCCTCACCAAAATCTTTGAGGACAGAGCCAAGCCAAGTGGGGATGGTCATATCATGGATGACATTACAGATTCAATCAAGTACTTCTGCTATCTTTAATGAATGAATCTTTTGAGGGCCACTAGAGGTTGTCTGTAATGATGTCTTAGCTCCAAGCTGCATTTTTCAGAAAATGAGCGTAACATGCTGAATAAAATCCTTGAATTTATGAAAATATTTATGGACATATATTGAGCCAAAAGCCAGGAGGCATACAAGGGGAATTCTTACTGTGATGTATTATTGTCTTGCTATGAAGCAGCTCAGAAAATGGCTCAAAATCCAAGCCATTTTCTGAGCTGCTTCATAGCAAGACAATAATACATCACAGTAAGAATTCCCCTTGTATGCCTCCTGGCTTTTGGCTCAATACATGTCCATAAATATTTTCATGAATTTAAGGATTTTATTCAGCATGTTACGCTCATTTTCTGAAAAATGCAGCTTGGAGCTGAGATATCACTAAGTTGTCTGCGACACCATGAAGTATATATTAGAGAAATTGATGGCAAGAAACATCATAGCAAACAGCTTACCCAATTAACAAGCGCCTTGACATAGTCAATCTTCAGCATTCTGCTAACTTTCCAGGGCATACAATGTAAAGAATTGTAGGTAAATCTCAATGGTCTGGAATTTTTATGAGACAGAGAGCTTTTCAGCTTATTAAAGCATTTCTCCAGTTGATTATCATTATCAGAACCTACATGAGAATGAGGAGGGTGCAAATCACAGATCTCTGTGTTCCCTCTTTGGCTGACATTGTCTCCAGAGGTATTTCACCAAAGTCACATGCAAATGCCAGGAAGGGCGATGTTGATGTGGTCGACTCTGAAGTTAAACTGAAAAGATGTTGGGTGTGGTATTGCACCAAGCCCTCCAATATGCAGTGCATCAGATCAATGACAAGTTGCTGGGAGGGGTCCCAGTATGGTAAGCATCAGAGTTCAGAATAGCACACATCATGAGCCTTGAACAGTCTTTCATGTTTAGAGGATATAACAGCATATCTCCACTGCTTAGCATATTCTTGCAGTTTTAGTCTGTTATGAGGTTCTCACTTCTTGAAATTGACTCTTCCACAGGTAGACTTATGATAACAATTGCATACACTGCAATAGAAGTGACTGCCAACTCCAGCCATAGAAGCAATATGATGAGTGGCAGGGAGGTTACACACTATTGAAGGACACTTGTTTGCTCTATTGGAGACTACTCATTTCCCAGTGAACCTTTTGGGTAAGGTAGTGCTCACTATCTATTATCTCTGGAATAAAAGTGAGTTGAGGGCACTTACATTTAGCACTACTCTATATGAAATTGTCAACAGAAAACAACTGAATCTTCCACACTTATGAGTTTTTGGTTCATACTGCTTTGCCTATGTCCCTATCAAACTTCAGCCAAAACTTGGCCTACATTCATGTCAAGCAATCTTTATGAAGTACCCAGATGGAAATAAAGAATATTGCCTGTGAGACAAGGTGACTGGTTCCTTCTTTGTTACATGAGACATTATCTTCAATGAGAACTTCCCATCAATTGTTACAAGTAACATCAATCATGTGACCCCCTATCAATTTTCCTTCATCCTCACCCTCTTTGCATATAGGCTTGGCCTTCTCTATCTATCTGTTGACTGGATACTTGGACCAGCTATAGGACTGGAAGTTTCTATAGCCTTGTAGAGGCTATTTTTGTAATATATCTCAGCACCCTATTGCTTTACTATATGAAGCACAGCTTTTCCACAAGCTGCACACATCAGCTGATACTTTCCCATGCCAGCTGAAGCTCTCCCACACATGCTTTTCTCATGCTGCATCAGCCTAAGCCTCATACCATCCAGAAGCATCCGCCCATTATCCTGCTAACCCAATGGTAGATTATTTTATGATTATATTTGCTTATCAGACCATTTTCACATTGCACCACTTTTATTTGGTCATTGACCCTTACTTACATATAGCTTTATATACCCTATTTGGTAGTACATCAGCTTAGTTCCACATGACAGCACTTAGCACAATACTTAAGTGGCAGCAACATATATTATTCAGTAGCTTATTTTCCAGATATTCCAGTAGCAACTCCCATTAGCCTATAGTCGGTAGCTATTGGCAATCAGTATCCATTTACCACCCACACTATGTCCATTATTGTTACACTTTATATCTATTTCTATTATCTATCATCTCTATTTTCATCCAAACCACTTGCACTGCAGCCGCTTTGCAGCTGTGTTTTCCCACACCTTCGGCTTTCAGCCACCACTTCATTCCTGCATGTGCACCTACTGCTTTCCCATATTTTGCTGTAAGACCTATTGTCTTTTTAGCCTTGTATAGGCCATATTTGCCATTCCTCAGGCTCTCTTATATCCTATGCTATCTTTGCCATAGTGCACAGGCATTTCATTGTCAGCTGACAACCATGGCTCTCGTGCATGCATCAGCTTGCATCAACTTTTCTTCGGGTCCTTCGCATGTCCTCTGTCCATCCTATCCATGTTCTCTATTGGTTCATTGGTGCGTACCTTACTCAATTTGTATTAGACTGACATTATTTCCAAAGCTATTTCATTTATATTTTCATTACATGTGTCATAGACCCTACTTACACACTTATTGCTATCTACTTGGTTCCAAATAGCACTTAGGCATGCATATATATATATCCCATACTTACAAATTTGATGTATCTTCTTTTTCCCCACTCAAAATCTCTCACCACTCTGCATGCAAAATAAATATCCACACTTGAAGTTAGTAAAACTCTGGTATATCTCAGTGCCTTACTTGATTATATCAATTCATTCACATATTTTTCGGCTTTTGTATTTCTATATTCCAGCTTGGCCATGCACTTTCACATGTAAACATATTCTCAGCTGCACATTTCTACATCGCTTCGCATTGCATCACATCATATTGGCTCACATCACATCAGCTTTTGTGTTTCCTCACTTCTCAACCACTCTTACCAGTTTCAGTGATTTCCCTCCATTAATTTACACATAGGAATCATTCTCAGTAGCAATCTCCTTGGGCCGAATCTATACTCGTGTCCAGAGGTCTATTTGAGTTTTACCTCACTTCACCCTTACTTCCCTTTTTACCTCTTCTCATCTAGCTATCATTCCTCACACACATCACATCAGCCACTAAGTGGCACCTTCTGTGCTCATTTCTAGACCTTTGCTGTACTAGCTTCCCCTTTAGGGTCAAATACACTTGTCCTGCAAGTATAGCAGACTAGCTGTTGGATGACCTACAACATAAAAATATCAGTTTAAAGCCTATAGCACCACTCTGAGTTGTAAACCTACACTGTATCCTTTTTAGCTTTCTTGCAGATTGTATGCCAATATGTATCCTCTATGACTCGATCACCAATATGGTCCTTCCTTTCTGATTTGTTAAGACTTGTGCCTTCCACATATTGTATTCTTACCATTGATCTATTCTAATGTTTCTTGGTCTCACTCTGCATTTAACTATCTACCACTAATTAGGCTGTATTACCAGTACACTTATACTATTTCTAATTTCCCTTTGCCCTTATCTATAGTACAGTAACCCAGCCCTTAACTTAATCCACTTAGTATAAGTAGTTGGTCATTTTGTACTAGATTCCCTAACTTGAATCTACTCAATCTTTCCTCAAAACTACTTCCTTCTGAAGCCTCTCAGCTTCAGTCTCTAGTATGACTTTTTAGGTGCTCTTTGCATCTAAGTCTACCTTAATTGACACTTATCATTTGGATGAGACTATTCTTATTTTGAGTCTAGTGACTTCACTTCTAAAACATCTGTCTGTGAAGCTTATCATGTGATATATGTATCTATGATTACTGCTGACTAAATATTGCCAATCTCACTCACTCTACTGGACCCTTAGTTATATCATAAACATTAGCAAATAAAGTCTCTTTTAAGGCTCTGCATAACAGATCTATTTGAGTGCATAACATCAATTACTCATACATAAAATTCTGAAGATGATAAAGAGCCATCTATGGTCACTCTAGCAGCTTCCCCTGGTCCATCCTTTCTTATCACAGCATCTACTTTCTCTTCCATCATACTTCCAGCTTCTCATAGATTGTTATATATTTAGACTCTGATAGAAGAGAGTAAAGCCTCTATGGAAGACATTGCTGCCTCTAAAATGTGTCTCTCTGAGTTGCAAGAAGTGTATACCATGCATATAGGCCATTCTATCATAGGTGAGGGAGTACTATATGACCTGATCCCTGTAGAATTAGCCATCCCAAAGAATCTGGAAGAAATAGAACTGAACATTGACATATCTGAAGTCTTTGCTAACCTCATGATAGAAGAATATTCTAACATTACAATCTGTAATAATTGATAATGCAATTCCACTAGTCCTGACTATAACCTTAAGATTTTTCTAGCAACCTATGAAGAAGCTTCACTTTGTCTAGATTAGGAGGAATAGTTGGCTGTTATATAGAAAGAATTGGGAATTATGAAGGAGATGTCTGTCTACAAGATCACAACTCTCCCTACCAGAAGAAGGGCAATTTGGAATTGGTGGGTGCTTGACTTCAAGGAGGACAATAAAGGTGGACCTACTTATAAGGCCTGACTTATTTCTCAGGGCTTTTCTCAAATTCATGAGATTGATTATGGTGTAACCTTTGTGCCTGTCCTCAAGATCATGTTGTGATGTCTAATTGCTACAATTATAGTGGCTCAAAAAAGTGTCTCGATGTTTGTAACTTTTTATGTAATTGCTTTATTATGAGCTATGGTGTGGGAATATGACTGAGCTACAGGGAGATGTCAGAATGCTGTACTTCTCAGCCTCATTTATGTTTCCTATAGCATGGGAAGCTGATGTTATTATGTGCAAATATGGCTAATATGTTAATTTGGTGACTCATTGAGACACTTTTTTGGCTTTCAGTTTGATCAATACAATCTCTATAATTATAATACTTTGTGTGCCCTTCTGTTGCTGTGATCACTTCTGTCACTCTTCTAGACATTTTATCTATTAATTTTGAATATTTCTTCTTAGTACTCCTTCCTCACTCTGCTGCAACTCTATTTTATAGCTGAAATAGCCTCTATGATGAATTTTGATAGGCTGCAACCAATTTCTTGAGTATTTTCCAAAGACATTCAATAGGGCTGAGGTTCAGAGACTGTACTAGACATGATAGAGCATTAATATCATGGTCTTTGAGTTATTTATAGCTAACTTTGAGATATACTTAGAATTATTATCTTATTGCAAGACAGTATCTTTCTCATCAATCCATAATTCCTGTATCCTTCTTAGTAGACTCTTATTTAAAATAGAGATGTATTACTCTGTATTCATTCTGCCTTTCACTTCACAGAGAATATATACTCTATTCCATCTCATATAGCCATATACTTCTATGTTTGCTACCTCATACTTAAGAGTTTATATGTTTTTTTTTTGGTAATTCAACTGTCTTTCTATAGATGTATCCCCAGCCATCTGACCTTATCATATTGATTTTGGTCTTATCTTATAAGATAATTCTCTTCTAGTTCTCTTTCAGTCCAATACCAGTGCTTTAAAGCTAAAGTTCATTTCCTCTTTTTATAGGCTAAAGATGAAGGATCTTCTTCTTCTTGATCATAACTTTAAGATTTGCTGCCTTAAAAGTATTATTAATGGTTCAAGTGGAAACAGTACTGGAGATAATAGAATTGATGAATTAGGTGGCCTTAGTAGTATTAGCAGCTATCTAGTTAGAATATGGTGAATGTAAGATCTTTAGTTACATGAAATGAGCTTTCAATTTAGTTAAAAACAACTCAAAGACCATGATATTAATGCTCTATCATGTCTAGTACAGTCTCTGAACCTCAGCCCTATTGAATGTCTTTGGAAAATACTCAAGAAATTGGTTGCAGCCTATCAAAATTCATCATAGAGGCTATTTCAGCTATAAAATAGAGTTGCAGCAGAGTGAGGAAGGAGTACTAAGAAGAAATATTCAAAATTAATAGATAAAATGTCTAGAAGAGTGACAGAAGTGATCACAGCAAAAGAAGGGCACACAAAGTATTATAATTATAGAGATTGTATTGATCAAACTGAAAGCCAAAAAAGTGTCTCAATGAGTCACCAAATTAACATATTAGCCATATTTGCACATAATAACATCAGCTTCCCATGCTATAGGAAACATAAATGAGGCTGAGAAGTACAGCATTCTGACATCTCCCTGTAGCTCAGTCATATTCCCACACCATAGCTCATAATAAAGCAATTACATGAAAAGTTGTAAATATTGAAACACTTTTTTGAGCCACTGTATATACAAGCACAACTGAGACTTAAATATCTTTGATGCACAGTGTGTGTTCCTATGGAACATCTTGAAGGAGATGATTTATATGTGCTAGCTTAAAGAGTTCAAATAGGGTGACTGGAGGATTATTGTATGTTGCATGCTGTGTACTATATATAGGCTCAAACAATCTGCCATAGAATAGTATAAGGAGATCAGAGCTATTATAGGAACTTGGGTTCACATACTGTGTCATTGACTATGCTATCTTTATTTATGATCATGTTGATCACACTGGGAACCATACATTCTGTATTATTGGATGGCCTATGAATGACAGTCTAGGCATATTCAATTTCCCTCTTTTTCTTGCAGATATGAAGGAGAAAGTCAACATGTATTTTGAGATAAAGGATTTCAGGCTAGTTAAGAAGTTCCTGGGCATTCAATTTAAGAGAGTATGCTCTTTATATCACCTATAGATCCACCATGCTGGACATCTCCTATATGATAGACACTTTAGTGCAATTGAACTTGAAACCCATCTTATCTTATCATGTGGCTGTCAAACAGCTACTGTGTTACCTTATGGGTATCATCAACTTTCACCTTTATTATGGAGGAGATGAGGCTAATGAAGTGCTCCATGGATACTGTAATACTAACTAGGTTAGCTTCCTAGAGGATCAGTTGTCTATTTTGGGTTATATATGATTCTATAGAGGAGATATCATTGTTCATATTTTGAAGAAACACACTACTTATATGTTGTTCTCAACTAAGGCAGAGTATATGGCTGTGACACACATTATTTAGAAAGGTCTGTGGCTTAAATCTCTTTTTACTGCATATGTTCTTCCGACTTCCTATTACCATTGAAATGAATAATACTGACACTATTTCCCTTTACAGGAGGCTTGTAACTATATCTACTCCAAACATATTAATATATATTATCACTTAATCTATAGACATATCAAACATGGAACCTTCTTACTGAAGTAGTTGCCTTCCTACTGCAATACATCTGATATCCTAATAAAGGCACTCACATATCTGCTCTTCTTAATGCATTTTAAAGGCCTGTCAACTACATAAAGAAGTCTTTAAGAACCATCTCATAAAGTGGTGCATCAATATTATCAGGGAGGACAAGATAAATGTATAGTTTAAGCTGATGCCTGATTATCTAAGGCTCTAACACTTTAAGAAAGACATTTTGACTGTGAAACAATAGATAAGAAGTGAAAATAAAGAGATGCAATAAGTATTTATTAGCTTACTCACTAGAACAGTGCCTAGATGCATGTTTGATGAGCTTAGAGTTTGTGTTTATTGATGTTGTGGCCTACAGCCATATCTTGGTAGTTGCACATTCAATTCTTAACTTTGCCTACTATGCACAGCTACAAATTCACACAATAGACATGCTCAAAGTCCTAGAGAGACTACTCTAGCAGCCAAAGGAGAAGGAAAGAAGGGAGCATTAGAAGGAGTGAGTATCTAACATCTAAAAAGTTGAAGGACAGACTGACCAATGAGATACTAACATGAATCAGGATGTAGGTGGATTACACCTGCACCAGAATCAAAGCCCTATAGAAGTGGTGGCTCTGAAGAAAGACCTCAGAAAGGAGATACAGAAATTAGACTCACAAGTTGTGAAATGCAAAGTCGGTGTTGCCTGGATGGATTTGTTAAAGGACGGAGACACCCTGAAATTTGAGGTATACAACGATCGACCATATCAAATGTGTGGCTAATAAAGACTCACTGTTGAAAAACTTCAATGAATCAGAGAAGGTAGGCCAACTGCAGATGAAGGACAAGAAGCCTATCATGGTGGCATCTGGCTAGCATCTGCTACCATTGTGAGTGTGAACCATGTATTAATGAACTGTTTAACCCACCATTGGCATGGTTCCTACGGTGGTGTGATCACAATCATGAGAATGAATATTGATGGACTTACTTGCAG
Source organism: Suillus fuscotomentosus (assembly GCF_016647785.1). NCBI lineage: Eukaryota > Fungi > Basidiomycota > Agaricomycetes > Boletales > Suillaceae > Suillus > Suillus fuscotomentosus. The sequence goes on from NW_024539580.1 coordinate 48,209, forward strand.
ACAAATTACTTGTGGATGGCAATGAGTTAGCCAACCATCTGAGTAGAAACAATACCTTGTATGACTACAAGGAGACAGATGAAAAGTCACTCATCAGGGAGTTGAAAAAAGTGAAGGTCATGTATAATACATTGCCCAAAGACAAATAAGATGCCCTGGCAACAAATATGCTTGAAGATATTCACAACACAGTGAAGAAGAACTTATGTCTGTAGAAGGTGCTGCATCATGACAGACTTTGTCTGTTCCTCGTGACATGGCTCCTGGTGTTAGGGCCACACATCAGATATCAACACAAATTTTCTGTGACATGGCTGTTGAAGTTGATTGACGTGTGTATGGGAGTTAGTGTATTTTCATGATTTGGAACATTGACTTGACTTGTGTTCAAATGAAGATATATCTATCTCGGTACAAAATATGCATAAGCACATTAAGGAAATTAGGGTCGCAAGATGAATCCGTGAGTTACAATACCTTAGTGAAGCTGTAGGATTGAGCCAAAGAAGGCAATGAGGATGTCATCAAACAAATCAAGGCATTGCAGGAGACGATGAAGAAGGGCAGCAGAGGGTGCGACATGACCATATGGGCCCAGATCCTTGAGGCCTTGGACACACTAAGGATGCATTCAGCAACATATTGGACATAATTGGGGACATGACCCTGAAGTATATAATGCACTTAAGTTCCTATTATTCCAAGGTCATCAAAATGCTGTAGGACACATAGAATCTCATATCAAACACTAATATCAAGGACAACAAAATTTTAATGAACCTTGACAGAATCATAGCACATGTCACACTACATCTCATGCCTCAGGAAGGCAAAACATAAGCTCCTAAGCCGTTGCTCAGAGGTTTCATGATGATGTACGCTTAGGCATCATTCATGAAGATAGAGAGAGGTATTGGAGAAGTAAGTTACTCTCTGTTTGAGGACATGTAACACGACCAGCTCACCTATGAATTAATCTACAGGTCTGTCGATGGTTCAAGATGCTGCTCAACTATTATTGCATGTTGCACACAAAGACCCACACAATGGACAGTTGGTCTAGCATGATGATGGCCAACATTAGGAAAGATCTGCATTTTATTGACTACAGGCATAACAACCCCAGAGAGGTAAGTACCTATATCATTAGCAGATGCATCACAAGACACTGACTTTAGCTCATACAGGTCACCAAAATCATTTAGACTCACGTATATGACAAGCACTCACTTGTAAAAAGACTGACCAAAAAGAAAGCACTCAACACCGAATACACAAGTTTGCCTGTGGCCAAGACCCTCACAAGTGAGGCACTCTTCAAATTCCTTACTTTGAAAAGGACAAAGAATGGCCCCAAAAGCTAGAACTTGGTGATGGAATCCAGAAAACACATGTAACTATCTTCTGCTTGAGGATATAGACTAGGATGCTCCGCATAAATTTGTGGGCTACATGATGAGCATGTCCTGTGTCTGCTCAACGTCTAATCCCACCTCACTGCTATCTGCTGATGTTGCATGTTCATTGATTGAAGTCATCAAAGTAAGTCATCATCCACTATGGCTACAGGTCTATACATGGCATGTATGTATATGCTTGGGCAAGTAATGATATATTAATCATTTTGCCTCCATAGTCTTCTTCTTAAACTAATGTTTAGAAATACCATAACTCATATCTTTAGTATCAGTTATTTCCTGCTGTCACCTTAGTTTATATCTGAATTTTTATCTTTCAGATTCATTTTCCAATTGAGCTGAGCTGATTATCATTGCAAGTAGTTAGCTATCACTATTTTAGAAGTTATGTACATAACTAGCTTATTTTTTGTATATTGTCCTAATATACATGATAATATGCTTCTATAATAGCTTCTTTTGAAGCAAAGCATCACAAGATCAAGTCCCTTCTGGGGTCTATAAATATCATATCTATTTTGCTAAGCCTCTCTTTTATATAAATTATTGCAAAAGCCCATATCAAAGGCTTACCTTTTATCAGATCAGTCAATGGATGGAGAGTTCTTATCTGATCAAAACTAGCTTGAGGATCTGGCTAGGACACAATGGAGATGCTTGTCTCTGAAATGATAATATTGCTACTAAATTATTTGCTAAATCTGATGCCAATAGTGATTCTGGAGATGAAACTTCAAGCATGATAAAATATCAAAAGAATGACAATAAACAAGCTACTGGGTTAAAGTATTCAAAAAATACTAACTAATATTGTCATATCCCGCATTCCGGACCTACATCTGACAATGTTCCCACACCCCATCCGGATCCCTGGACCTCCTGTCCATGGCTCTAGACCAAATTCTCTATCCGTCTGGATCCCTGTATTCCTGCATCTGATATCCAGATGTCAGATCTGATATGCACATCTCCAGATCTCTGGATCTGACCTATGCTTCATATCTGAACCCAAACCTTAAATCAGCGCTCATCCCCTTATGGTAATCACCTGTCTCTTGACTTCTGAACATCTGGATCCAACCCACATCTATCTTCCATGCCTTTTCCCTTTGTATGTTCCTTCTTAAGTTAGAGTATACTCATTTTCTGTACTTCATTTCATTTCCGGCTTTATTTTCCTATGTTCTCATTTCCGTCTTTATTTACTATTTTCTGATAGACTAGTGTTAGACCTTTCTACATGCTCCATCCAAAGCCTCACATGGCTTTGGACTGCGCTGACTGATTCTCCATTAAGTCCTCAGTAGTATATAAACCCTGTAGAATCTTTGTACTTCCTTAGTCTGAACATTAGTCCTTGCACTGGTCTTTGCACTAAATCCTCCTATCAAGTTCTAGTCCTCTGACTTAGTCAATATCCATCTTAGGCCTAGGGAGAAGTTCCCTAAGCCAGAGCTCCACTCCTCTGATCCTCCATTCCTCCAAGTTTCCAGAAGTTCCTCTGGAACTTTCCCATGGTCCTCCAAATCTATTCTACTTCAGACTTTGTCCTTGCAGCCATTCCTCTGTTTGCTTCTACTCAGGACTTGTCCTGAGTAGCCATTACACATATCCATATCAGGACAAAACCCCATTGTAATTTCCAAAAGTTCCTCTGGAACTTTCCTGCACTTGTCTGGAAAGTCCTTCCAAAGTTTCTTGCGCTCATCTGGCTTTGGACTTCCTTAGACTTTCTCCAGACATCATTCTGAAATTAAGGGCACATACTCAGGTAAGAGGCACAGTGCATGAGCTGAAGCCAAGCCCCTTTGAATCAGTCCTACCCTTTGTGCACGGTCTTAACAGATATCTACCAACCAGTGTACCATTCATAAAAAAATGGCAAGAACATAACAACCATGATATATACATATATTCAAAATGTATACTTATATGGCAAAGTATTGCACATGCATGCACTAATGCACCTGGTATCAACATATGGTTGTTTTAAATAGGCTTGTTTTTTGGCATCTTTCACACAACCAAAGCCTACCTTCATCTTTTATGTCTTAATGAGTTATGTCCAAATTGTAATATTGCATAATTATTATCATCTTCACAATTTGAACTCTTCTAATTTTTCTAGCCTAAAATATCTGAAGATCTTAAGTAACAAATCAGTCTTTAAAACTACCTATATAACCATGTAAGCTAGTTTTCAAGATTATTATTATTATTACTATACTTAGTCTGACTGACTTTTTGTTATTATAGTTCAAATAGCAATTTGTAATAGTGATTAATGAACTCTTAGGCTGGTAGCAAGACTAACTACTCAAGAGATTATTCATATTTGTTAAGACTGTGCACAGAGGGTAGGACTGATTCTGAGGGGCTTGGCTTCAGCTCATGTGCTGCGCCCCTTACCTGAGTATGTGCCCTTAATTTCAGATTGGTGTCCAAAGAAAGTCCAAAGATGTCTGAAGGATGTCCAAAGGCGTGGGAAACTTCGGAAGGACTTTCTGGACGGGTGCAAGTAATTTCTGGATGATTGCAGGAAAATTCTGGAGGAACTTCTGCAAATTACAATGAGGTTTCGTCCTGATATGGATATGTATAATGGCTACTCAGGACAAGTCCTGAGTAGAAGCAAACAGAGGAAAGGCTGCAAGAACAAAGTCTGAAGCAGAATAGGTCCAGAGGACCATGGGAAAGATCCAGATGAACTTCTGGAAACTATGGAGGATCAGATGAGTGGATGAGCAGAGTATTGGATAAGTGGAGCTCTGGCCTAGGGAGAAAATCCCTAGGCCTGAGATGGATAACAACTAAGTTGGAAGACTAGAACTGATATGAGGACTTAGAGTGAGATCTAGTGCGAGGACTAATATGATATTCAGACTGAGGAACTACAGGACATATACAAGAGTTTATATACTAAGTGACTATCAGAAATATTAATAAGCAAAGGTCCGAGGCTATGTATGAAGCATAGGTTAACAGATCAGTAAGCATACTAGTAGTAAGTATAACCGAGGTACCGGGAACAAGGAATACCGGATAGGCTGTGTTAACGTTATATGCACAGGAAATGAATTAAGTAGCTTATCGTATATTGGATTGGATTGGATTGGATTGGATTGGATTGGATATGGTCTGGATGAGATGCATGGATGTATGGGATATGACATGAGGGTGATAGGACAAAGGATGAATGAAGCAGGCTAGCTGTGGAGGTATAGAGGTCTGATGTACGGAGGTAAAGGGATCTGGATGTGGATGTGCGGAGGTGCAGGGATCTGGATGGGTAGAGGACTGGAGACATGGATAAGGCGTCAGAAGGTCCAGATGAGGTGTGGGAATATTGTCAGACATAGGTCTGGAATATGAGATATGACAATATTCTACATGAAGAGCTATAGTAGCATATTAAGAATATCCTTATTAATGTTCACTTACACACTCTGCTATGAACTTTCCTTAATATGCCAATATACTTAAAGATTATAGTATCTCGTATTTGCCAACTGTGGCTCATTTTGATATTATTATATTACTTCATGTTATTCTAAATCTCATAATATTCTGAGACTTAAAAATTATAAGATTATTATTTTCATGTGATATGACAAAGCCTCAAATATGATATGCTGACTGCTACATGCATTTCAGCCAGCCATATGATGTCATTTTTGAAAGAAGTCATCATAAATTTTGCAAAAAAAAAAATTCGCTTGCAGCTATTTCCCTAATACAATAGATCACTAATGTTATAATTATTATAAATACCATAATTCCTTATGGGAGCAATGTCATTGAGAGAAGAATTTGTACATTTTTCAAATAGAGTCAAACACTGCAAGAGAGATAGTGGCAGAAATCAAAAAGTACATGACTTTCAATCATGAATTATTCTCATGTTAGTATCCTATGGAATGAAGTTGTGAAGCCTTGAAGATGCTTTTGTAGGCTACATGTGTCACTTAACATAGCTGATAAAAATAATGAAGATCTAATAGAAATATGTGTGTGATTATATAATCTATGTGTAATATGAATTGGTATTAACCAAATATGTGCTGTTCACATGCAGCAATGATAGGCTACAGATAAAAATATTAAAGTTTGGTAGGATTTTGAAAATGTACTCTTTTCAAAGCAAAAACAAAAGAATTGTATCACAAGGTTCTATATAACATTGGAATATGAGTAACTTCAAATTTTGACAGAAGCCTCAAAGTATATATTAGGAGACTTGTTATCCAAACACTCCTCCTTTTTATGATGATACAAATCTATATGCCATATGCAACTCTCATTTAATAAATGCTACCTAGCCTCATATTCACACAATAGTCATTTAACAGATGTGACCTCACCATAAAGTTCAAACTTCTTATCTGTAATCTATCTAATTTATTTCCCACCATCTAGGGACCACTCTGATACTATGATCTTTGCTTTTGGAAGGAGAAAATATAGTCTTTAATAATGGCCAGATGTTTTCATCTTCAACATCCTTGTGCATAACTCTACTTTGTCACAGATATGTTCAACATCATACAGCCTAGCTATAAGTCAAAGAATTAGTTACAAAGATTTTTATTAGTGGCCTGTGAGTCTGCTGTACCTATTTCCTATGTTTAAGGATTGGTAAACTGGTAAATATTTGACATAATTAGCATGTGGCTTTATAGATAGGGGTGTTGCAATAGCAATACTACATATTACATATACAAATATTGTTGATGTTTTATATAATTCATATTGCTTTATTGATTTATTTGCATGCATGACTGTGTTATGATATTCCACTGCATCAAAGAACAAGACTAATCAATACTACATCAAAGCTGAGCCACTGCAATGATAAAATCATGACACCAAGGGCCTAAAAGTCCTCATGTAGTCCAAAACAGTTCGCTTTGTATAAGTACAACTCCTAATGTCTGTTGCTTTAAGTCTATAATGAGATACATAAGCATCTAGCTGAGTTAGTATCTTTGCACTATTAGGCTCATTATAATATGTCTTGGTGGTACTCATACATTCATCTGCTTAGCAATTCTGTATCCTTGTGTCTTTCTTGTAGTAAGACTCATAACATTGACTTGGAATGTGGTTTGACTTAGGCCTCCTTAGTGCTTACCATTACTTGTATCAAGCTATGAAACCTGTGTATTTTTATCAGAATCATTCTCCTGCTGCTATTATGGCATATTTACATTCATCAGTGACATCACACAGCCCCTAATAGACTCCTGATATTTCTGCCACTATAATAGCACATTGATCCTTAACTAGGGTCTTATCCTTATAATATTCCTTATTCCCATGATACAGGCAGAGAAGATCAGTTGGGCTTATCCAATTTCTTTCCTTCATCTTCACTATCTTTTGGGAAAACTTTGTTTTCTAATATCTGTATCATTTGATAAGTTGTATCTAGGATTCAGGAATATAAGCTAACATTTTCAGACTTATTATTGTTAGATGAGTCAGCATCTGTAGGGGTATGTCAATATATAATTATGCTTCTCAGCAATCCCATGTTCAGATCTTCAACTAGATTCTTTGTAAACCTTAATTTGTAAATTTATTCAATATTCTACTCTATCTTACCCCTTATTGGCCTTAAAGGGGTCCCTACAGGAACATCTGTGAGTACAGCATGCTATTTGGAAGTTTTATTTTTATTCATTATTTATTATAAAACTAATTATCTACATTAAAACCTACTAATTTACCCTCATTACTTTGCTTGCAGCAATGTTCTACTAGCTCTGAATTATACAGCAATAGATCCTCAGATAATGCCTGAAACCACACTATACTGTCACATTGTCACAGTGCTCTGCTATTCTAGTTAGCTTTGATTCTATTTTGTTTTGTATGATATATGGTTGTGTCATTGAAGTCCCTATATCATATAATTACGACAGAATTGCACTTTCTAAATCAAATCAACCTAGTTTCAGTAGTATAGAAATTACTGTTTCTCTTACTTATACAATGATAACCAGCTATACCTTTCATATTCTTTATTTATACTCACAAGCCCATGCATAAAGCTATCTGTCAAGAGCTTAAACCCCAAGTGGTTTATATAAATAGTCATATGATAAATTTCCATATACATGTGCATTATTTATGACTCTCTTTGCCTCTCCCAACATACTAGTTACTCACATATATAGGCTTTATTCTGGTCTTGCAAGCTCGTAAGTTTGGTTTAGCACTTATTTGATTACTTCCCATGTGTCCTGAATAATGTACAACCTACTATCAGTCTGCCACCCAAGCATCTATTGCAAACTTCCTTTATCACCCTAACTTTCATCTTTCATCTCAATTATAAGTGAAAGGAAGTGTATAATAGAGTTTTAGCTAGAGCTGGAACTTTCATTACTGGTAACACTGATGTGTAATCTCTAAAATCATATTCTATAACCTCCTAATGGATTGCTTAAAGACACTAGTAAACTATACCTGATACAATATATCATTCAAGGATTACACATCAAATACAACACTTTGGATAATGTTGGTGTTATCTCAAGCACTAGGATCTCCTTACTAAAAAATCATGATAAGTCCATCCACTATAGATGTATGAATATCACATTTGAATCAGGTCAAACCCTTCATTTTTGGACTACTATCAGTAGACAGGAGAAAACTGCCAATAATATCATGAACAAATAGAGCATAGAAATATGAAATACTGCACTTTATGGATTAAATTACCCACTCATACTTAATAGTATCTATAATTACTGCTGAATATCTGAATAAGTTGGATATAGCAACATATTATATGTGAGGCAAAAATACACACTATAAGTGAGCTGGTGTAATAGTACCCACCAAAATCTTACATCACATCAGATTATTGAGCTACTGCTCTGCATCAGGAAAAAGGGTTTGAACTTATTTTTGCCTAAGTTACATTTTGTAGCACTTTTAGCTAAAAAAAGCTGAAATAGGCTGTCCTTGACCTGATGAAAATTTTGACAATTGGTTAGGATATGGATGACTTAGTATGGTAGACTATTTGACTTTGGTATTCCCAGTCTTAATAAGCAAACATCCATCACATTACCTATGTGCCTGAACTTTCTTGAATACACCACTTTCTAGTATTTTGCTTATAAGTCATTAGGATCTTAACCAAAAAATGTCACAAGACTATGGATAGACTACCCTTGACAAGGGCTACAACTTTGATTTTTATTGGAAAATTTCCCACAGTCTACCCTAGTCAATCCTTATCATGGTCCTTAATCAAAATCCTAGTCTCTAATAACCAAAAACACAAAATTTCATCAAGTCTTTTGTTACTATCAGTATTTCTAGTGTTAATAAGCAAATATCAGTCACATTACTTGTATGTCTGAACTTTCTTGAACACATCACTTTCTAGTATTTTGCTTATAAGTCATTAAGACCTTAACTAAAAAATGTCATGAGACCATGGATAGACTACCCTTGACAAGGGCTGCAACTTTGTTTTTCATCAGAAATTTTCCCACAGTCAAAAAAATGTGAAATTCTTTCAAGTCCAATGTTTGGCACTGTTTGGTAAGCAAAAAGTCAACCACAAGTCTTTTCCTTCTCCCACTCTCTTCCCTTAAACAATCTTCTTCAACAACTCTTATTCTCTTGCTCTTCAATTGGAGGTTGGTGTTGATCTTGGTGTGTATGTTGGTGCAGTGCTGGGGTTCTTCTTTTGGTAAGTGTCTTTTGTTATCCTTTGTATTCCTCTTTGACCATATCTTTTTTTTCCTCCTCCCTTTGGTGAGTTCTCCTTCTAATTTTCGCTTTTTTGACCCTTTTCTCTAAGTCTTCTGCTCCTGCTCCTGCTATAGGCTTATTCTCTCCAATTTTTGCATTTTTGGCTATCTGGCGAGTTTCTTTCTGTTTTTTTTCATCCTTCTTCTCTGATTGTTTCTTCTAGAGGATCCTCCAATTTTCACATTATTGGCTATCAGGTGAGTCTTTCTTTATTTTCCTGTCTTTCCTGTCTGACTCCCTCTTATAGCTCTCTTCCTTCCTCTCTTAATTTTTGCTTTTTTGCCTCTTGTGTAGTTGGTAGTTTACATCTGTTGTAGTAGTTACTTGAGATGTAACTTGAATTTTCACTTTTTGTGTTTTGGCTGAAAAAGCTAGAATAGCAATGTCTCCAGAATTTTTTGACTGTACATATATAGCTGCAAGAACATCTGATTGACGGCGATGGCCTTGGAAGTTGTGGGAAATGATTGACTTCCCGCAAACCTTGAAAGTAGTTAAGCTGCGAGACATGGCAGACATTCACATATCTAGGCTGATGTAAATGAAGAATATGCTGGAACTGGGACTGTGGGAGGTCTTGAAGATAATAGGGTGCCCTCAATGAATGGATAGAAGGTTCCCAGAGGATGGCAGCAGCAGCAAGTAGCATTGTGGTAGCCATGGGGGATAATGAGCAAGAGGGAAAGGGCATGAGAATATACTGACTTAGGGCCAACCATTCTAGGGCAGAGGCAGCAGGCAGGAGGGCATAGAAAGGCTTACATATGTTGCCGATAGACTCCAAATACCTGCCCCACCTAGCTATATGTACATAGATAGGATAGGTAAAGGCTATAGGTAATTTAGGACAGCATTCAATGCTACATCTGAAAAGCCAAGATCTGCAAATGCACTTTTGAGGCACTTTCTGGGAGCCATAAATAGCTGACATCAGCTTGTGCACCTTTTTAGTACTTATTGCGACTCAGCTCATTGCAAACACAAAAAATACATAAAAAACAGATAATATTTGATTGTAAAATTACAGATAACAGATGATCTCAAGATTGTACTATTAGATAAATCCCCATAATCTAGAGCCCAAGATCTGCCTCTCCATACCTGATGATTGATCTGCACAAAAATTTGTACCTCTCCTTTAACACATCATCAAGCCTGATCCTATTAATCAATGCTATGATTGAACTGTAAATGTTGTAGAATTGTTCAGTGGATGTGTTGACATTCTCATATATGCCCTCGTGATATGCCTTAAGGGCACTGTGAACAGCAGCTCCTGCAAGGCTAGACACACAGTCGAGTCGCTTGCGGTTGATGTCAACATAGAGCCCTTGTGGCTATACAACATTGACGATCATATTAATGAGGTAGTCAGCCTCCAGAAAATGTGTTACTTCGATATCATCAACCTGTTGGCATGACTATAAGTTGCTCAATTATTGTAAGATGAGACACTTACAATTTCAGCCTTGTGCAGGAAGTTCAGTCTGGAGAGGTGGCCTTTCACCACATCAGCCCTCTCTACAGGTGAGAGATGTAGATTGAGGGTATTGAAAATGTTGTGTGATACATCTGTTGTGTCAGTAGGAGTTAGCGGCTAGGGGCTTTCAAAGGTTTCAAGGGTCTTTCAGAGGTGCCAGGGGTCCTGTCCAGACCTTGAGGCACCTAGGTACATATACCTAGTGCCTGTCAGTAGCTTAGTCTTTGCTCATTTCACTTGCTTTGTTCCTTTTGCGTGGTCTAATGCCACCAACTCACCATCTCGAAGAGCCTCTGTGTATATGACATTGATATTACCATCTCTTCACGAATCTTCAGTGTCTCAAAATTTTCATATAGAACTGTGAAAAAGAGTTATCGATGTTATGATTGTCTTGGCATTCTTCTTGTTAAGCTTAACTGAGGCTAGGGCAGTGGCTGGAGGAGTAGCTGCAGGGGTGACAGCAGGGGCTAGTATGGTTGGTTGTGCTGGTCCAGAGGTAGGGGTAGAAGGGGGAATAACTACTAAAATGTATGATACTAGTAATTAGCATTGTTATTGCTGCCACCCATAGTATACTACAGTCCATATATCCTCAAGATCTGGAACCCTACCATACTTCAGCTCTATCCGGGCAAGACTGGGTTATCAAGTTACTTACTGGTCACCCAGAGTACATTAGGTGTGAGCTTAGCATGCATGTCAATGCTTTTGTGAAGCTTATCTCCAAGCTTCGCACCATAGGCCCACTTTACTCCCATCTTCACAATTCACAGGTACATTATCATTGTCACCTTACTGAGCAATTCAGGGTCACATATGATGTATACATGGAAATTCAGTGTTATGTTGATGCTTGAGTGGATTCAGCCTTAGGGTGGGATATATCCAATTGGCATATGCTTAATGTGTGCCCTGTATGTCATTATGTTATTGATAAGGAACCCTCATTATGGTTTGCCTTTCTTGTCTCTATGGATGGCAACAATTTGGCTAAACTTGTTAATCCAATCTTGTGGCAAGGAAATGAATGTCCAGAACCCTGTGATCATTGGTCAGCAGTCTGGTTAACCAAAGAGTACATTGATCACTTCCAACACAAAATTCTAAACACATAGCCATGAAGTTGATGTGCTCAAGGTATATTAAGTTTTCATGAAGCTGCTATTGAGACTAATGATGCCCTTTTTTATACTGCCACCCAAGGATTCTGAGAAAGTCCATCGTCCACTTCACCCCCATTTTTGGCTGCCAAGTTGATGCAGGGATAAGGGAGGGAAACTATTCATCATCCCTTGGCTTACATTTGAGGGTATGGGAAGTGCAACAGGCATTCCCTAGGGTCACTAGGGATACAAGGCTATAGTCTCTAGAGACAATAAAGGCAATTAACAAGCTTTTTATAGTCATTGAGACACATGTAATTCCCAAGATCTTAATTCTGTTGAAGAGGTATGCTCTAAAACAACTTGATATGCAACTCAGGTAAGTATCTAGCCCTAGTCGTGGATCCTGAATGGGAAACTGACTAACATTTACAGGACAAACAGAGTGGTAAAGCGAGTCTGCTAGCAATTGGCTAGTAAGACAGACAGGGTTCTTCTATTGAATGAGAGTTCAAGTTATTCAGGCTAAGGCAGCAGTAGTGGCTCTCTTAGAATAGTGGTTCTGGATAGTAATATTAGAGATCTTACTGGAGAATATGTTTTCAGCTATAATTTAGTAGATTAAAGTAAGGAATACAAGTGCTGTCTATAGTACTTATATAGGAACAAATGATGACACATAGACCAGATCAAGATAGGTAAATGAGCTAGTACATATCTATGAGTTAGAGGTAACAGATAACAGATATGAACATGAGGCAGATAGCCTACTTGGAAAAGATATACTTACAAGTGCTATGTACATATAAATGAAGTTTGACTTAATGACTGCATTGCCTCTAATAATAAGTTGACACATATGACAAACTAATAATATATTTAACAACTTTTATGGAGTTAGATGTCCACTATATCAAAAACTCTCAGTCTGACTTCCTACATATTAAGTGTAATAGAGCATTGGTCTATGTTATTATCTGTCAGAACTTTACATACTCCTTAGATAAACTTGAAGCTTTGCCTAAGTATGAGAAAGTTATTCTTCTATTGGATCATCTTCCCTTGAATACTGTTTCTGATAGTATGTTTTTATATTTCACTATTTGTTATGAGTATTTTCTCTCTAAAGATCACCAGCGATATTTGGTTTTACAATGAGATAGGTCACAATGTTCAACTTTGTAAACCACCTGAAGTCTAATATGAACTATTTCACCACTAAGACCCATCACTTAGACATATGAAAGATATTTAGGGCAAAAGCAAACTTAATGGCAGATACTCGGAAGCAAACTGCTGAGGCAATAGACAAGCTACTTTAGTATATGCAGTCTTTTATAGCACCAAAAATTGCTACTATATATAAGCAGCATGCTTCTCCTTACTGAAAGGTCCTATAAAAGTAAGTGTATGATACTACTAATGATAACTCATATAGGTTAATATTATGCTAGGATCCATACTTATGTCTACCAATGTCTAAGACATGATCTGCTATCTTAGCCCAAAGTGGAAATTCAAAATGATAATTATTTATTATTCTATAGCAACCAAATGTTTCTCAACTATAACTTATCATTCTGTCTATTATAGCTAGGTCATGCAAATATCTATAAACTGATCCTATCTGTATTATTTAAAACTCTAGTATCAAAGTGAATGAGTTAGTTGCCTAAGGTTAGAGTTTATAGATATAGTACTATGAATCTGACTGGACTAGACTTTGATAGTATTATCTTATATGATATTTCCATGTTAGTTCTTTGACATCTAATAAACCAAGGAAATAGTGTTTAGAAGAACATATAATAATATTCTGAATGCTAAGTAATAAAAAATAAATGTAAATTTGTTAACTTCAAATCTTGAATTTGAATCTTTGGGGTCACATTGACATGAATAATTGTATATGCAGAGGCTTAAGAAACCAATTTAAAAGTATTTAAGTTGGCAAAATGAATACAGCATTGTGCATACAAGAAGCTTACATAGTTTATATAATAAAACTAACTATGCAATGCAGCTGTCTGGGAAGGCCACAAATGAGCCCACTATTTTTGAGATTATCTTAATATGACACTAGATGACATGGAATTGGTTAATATTTAACATACTGAAAGATCGCGGTGCATAACACTATGAGGCAGTTTAGAACAGGGAGAGTATGTAATCGATGAAAAGTACAATAATCAATAAGATGACAGAGATTAGAACTAACCTTCAATGTAACCACCATGCCAGCATGCAAAGAAAAGAGAAAAGCTGAGGAAGATACTGATAATGATGATCATAATGTAAGTGAGTAGAAAGTTGGGTAAGGATAATAATGTACCAGATGCAAATAGGTTATATCAAGCAGCAACACCTTTAGGTTAAACATGTGACCAGTGCAGGCAATGCTGCTGACATCTAATGTTACAAGGGAAATCCAATGACTTAAAGTGGAAGTCAACACTGTAATGATTGAGATTGGGAAGCTAGTTTAAAGAATACTAAATGATACAAGTAATAAATATATCTTACAATATTTATCCTATAATCATCATCATTATCATCTTAACTATTAATACTGTACCATAAAAGAGTACATGTCAATGTGATAAAAGTGATCTCCCTCATTTATTATATCAATATACTAATAGCTTGAGATAACTGATAAGTATATCAGAGAGATTTACAGCTACAATAGCATTAGTCAATACAAAAATAAGATAATTACTTGATGTTATATAATACTTACTTATTAAAGGAGCCATAAAAAGTTCAGTATCAATATTAATGTTATAATCAATAGTAATATAATTTTCTATGTCATGCTACTATTTAAAATGTTTGCCACACTTAGACAATGGAAACATATAATAGCTATAAAAGTGAGTTATAGAGTATTGGCACTCTTTATAATAGAATGAAACTGTCACATCATAGTAGTGATGATAATGTCTTTAGACAGTAGCTACATTTGTAAAAGAAGGAGCTGCTTGACAATCAGAAAATTAAATATACAAGAAGGTTATTAGATATCTTAGCAGAGTTTTAGTAGAGATTTTTGCTGCTATATCATAACAATTTTCTTGTGCTGAGTCATATAATTTCCTGCTAAATAAGCACAGCTGTATCTGTATGAAACCAATCTAATGCAGGTATGGTATACTAAGAAATGTATTCACTTTTAGGCAGTGTAGTTGTAGATTTAAAGCAAACAAATTTATTGATTTCTAAAAATGCTCTAAGGATTGATGTATTATACCAAAATAGGTTCAAGAATTAATATATAAGTGTATTAGGTCTTATTAGTTCCTACCTACTCTGTTATGTCTAATAAACACTATTTCTTTTAGTCTTAGAAAAATCAAAACAATTCTACTAATTTATTTTGGATTAGTAACTAGCCTAAATATATGCTGAGAGACATAGACATATGACAACAAAACTCTGTTAGCAGGATACAAAAGTAGAAACTTCCTTTGAATACTACCTAGTATGCAAAGTAACTACTGTAACTATATGCCATATTTTAAGATCAACTTCACAGATAAAACAGTGATAGGAGCAGAAATTATATAATATACACCTGACACATCATTATTTGCTATATATCTATTGAGTCACACATATATGTCTGCACATAAAGGGGCTAAAATACCTTACTTTGTGCATATTTTTGTGGGCTGCATTATAGTTATTTGAATGGGTTATTTGTAGAAGAGTCCTCAATATCTGTTTCTGAGGCCTTAGGGTCAACAAAACCATATATTTAACCAAACTCATTTACAAATATCCTTTATAATGTGATCTACATCCAGTATGAGAGTACCAATACTTGATGAGAAAAGTGTCTGTATCATCTAATCAAAAAGCTGGTTTCGAGTTTCAAATGCTACATCAAAACAATAATCCACCAATTTCAGCTAATAAGATCATAATATCCATACTTCAAAGTTGTGGAGTGTATTTGAATGTAGATAATCCATATCTATCATCAATGATATATGTTTTTTTTTTCATTACACGTGATCTTTTACCATAACATAATATTCTTGTGCACAATTTAATTAGTGTAATATTGTGAGAGATATAAGATGGACTGAGTGTGTGATAGACCCAGATGAGATGCGTGATGGACATGTGATGATGATGAAAAAATTACGGCCTAATTGTATTAGTTATATGTCCACATAGAACTGTGTGTAATTCAAAGGTGTTTCTAATTAATACTGAAGACCTATTCATGCATCTATGAGATTTTTGACTTTCACTCAGTCCAGGCAATGAGATAGTGGTTCAGATGAGTGAGGGAAATTGCAGGAGGATATATTAGTGAGAAACATATCTGGTAGAAAATACTAGGCTAGCAGTCAGAGCATATGTAATTCATCCAAGCATAATCATATCTCAAAAATAATGTGTTTTCAGGCTACATATATGAGCCACTTACATAACTACCTAACAACAAGAAAGATATTTCATGAGATTAAACATGTCAATATTTTTGAGCTCCTGTGACTCCTCTTTGATTATAGTTAAGGGTTTATCTTTCTATTGAAATCCTTGGTTGTATTAGTATTGTCTGGCCTGCAATCCTAGTGACTTACTATCGCTTTCTCAACTTTATCGATCTCCTTCTTCAGGTCAACCGATAGCTCCAATTTTGGTACTATGACTAAGTTATCTATGGTGGCAGAGATCATCTTATTGTCCTGAGGGAAGTTAGCAGTGTCTAATATAAAGTGCACTCCTTCTCACCAACTGTTCATGTGAGTGATTCCTGTGTACCCTGCTCCTTGTTCCACAAGATATAGCAAATACTGGCAAAGGTATTTTTGAAATGTCTATAGACTTGCACATTCTTGTATGACCCTTTGTTCATTTAGGTGCCTAATAAAACACTGGTAATTACAAAACAAACAATATTACTCACTTTACTGATGATATAATGATATCCTCTTGCCCTAGCCATTCTATTCTCCACTGTAATAGATTTATTAAGTAATTTCACCAGTCAAAAAGATGTATTTTTGTGAAGTGCATGTTGGTGAGGGATGTGTGATGGATTAGGACAAGTTATGGACATATCACACATGATTGATAAACATGTGAGATGTGACACATTATGGACCTTGCTGAACACTCACCATGACAACAAAACTCTATTAGCAGAATACAAAAGTAGAAACTTCCCCTAAATACTAGCTAGTATGCAAATTACCTAAATGACCTTGTGCTGAGCTCCCAGTTACACTACTTTAATCCTAAGGACCACCTTCACAGCTAGGTGGCTGGACACTAAGTATAGCTCTATGATGAAGGAAGTTGAGGATAGACTTATGTAAAAATCTAAGTCCTCATATTGCAGTTCCACCTGCACTGCTGCACTATCAACCTAAGACAGAGAACTGGGCCCATGGCATGCAAAGTCTGCATGCTATTAATATTATTGAGGAACCCAAATGTTATAACTCTGATAGAGACTCCATAACAGATACTAGAGACAGTCTCACTGGCAATTTTTATGTTATCTGTATAGGCCATCGCCTGGGTGTCTATAGAAGATGGTATGAACTTATTTTATAATACCATACTTAAGCTCATACATTTTTATTTAGGATGGAAGCTGCTAAGGAGATTGATAACATGTCTGAGACTATGTCCAAATACTGCACTAAGTGTGAGGCAGTAGCTAACTATCGGGGGTTCAAATATGGTAGTCCAAATGTTTATTATTTTATACAAGCCTTTACAAAACATGTGTGAGTTCAGAATAGGATTTTGACATATTCTGAATATTAATGGACTTCTCAATAGAAGACATCAACATCAATGTATCTAATGATATTGTTATACAATGTATAAACATGTTGATAAGAAAATTAAACCTGTTCCAAGAATGTTCTTTTAAGAAACACAAGTTTACTGACAATTTTCCCATAACCCTTTGAATATGTTACCAGCCTTATTATCCAATCCTCCTAAATTTAAGCTGTTTATCAAAATTACTGCTAAATGTATGAAGTCTTGGGTATCAAGGATAAAATAATAGAAGTAATCTTCAATACTGTTAAGACCGTACACAAAGGGTAGGACTGATTCAAAGGGGCTTGGCTTCAGCTCATGCGCTGCGCCCCTTACCTGAGTATGTGCCCTTAATTTCAGAATGATGTCCGGAGAAAGTCCAAGGAAGTCCAAAGGACTTCCAGAGGAGCATGGGAAACTTCGGAAGGACTTTCCGAACTAGTGCAAGTAACTTCCAGATGAGTGTGTGAAAGTTTTGGAGGAACTTCCAGAAATTACAATAAGGTTTCGTCCTGATACAGATATGTACAATGGCTACTCAGGACTTGTCCTGAGTAGAAGAAAACAGGGGAAAGGCTGCAAGGACAAAGTCCAAGGCAGAATAGGTCCAGAGGACCGCAGGAAAGTTCTGGAGGAACTTCTGGAAACTCGGAGGAATGGAGGATCGAATGAGCAGAGGATTGGAGGAGTGGAGGAGTGGAGCTCTGGCCTAGGGAATTCCTCCCTAGGCCTGAGATGGGTATTGACTAAGTCAGAGGACTAGAACTTGATACGAGGACTTGTGTGAAGACTAGTGTGAGGACTAATATGATATTCAGACTAAGGAAGTACAAAGATTCTACAGGGTTTATATACTACTGAGGACTTAATGGAGAATCAGTCAGCGCAGTCCAAAGCCATGTGAGGCTTTGGATGGAGCATGTAGAAAGGTCTAACACTAGTCTATCAGAAAATAGTAAATAAAGACGGAAATGAGAACATAGGAAAATAAAGCCGGAAATGAAATGAAGTACAGAAAATGAGTATACTCTAACTTAAGAAGGAACATACAAAGGGAAAAGGCATGGAAGATAGATGTGGGTTGGATCCAGATGTTCAGAAGTCAAGAGACAGGTGATTACCATAAGGGGATGAGCGCTGATTTAAGGTTTGGGTTCAGATATGAAGCATAGGTCAGATCCAGAGATCCAGAGATGTGGATATCAGATCTGGCATCCAGATATCAGATGCAGGAATACAGGGATTCAGATGGATAGAGGATTTGGTCCAGAAACATGGACAGGAGGTCCAGAGGTCCAGATGAGGTGTGGGAACATTGTCGGATGTAGGTCCAGAATGCGGGATATAACAAATACACTGCTATGCTAAAGTCCTTTACTCATTATGCTATGTCAGTGGTACAGTAATTCATTCAGTGAGTTGTATCTCTGACTCCTTCCCTTTGGGGCTAAGAATGTGCTAGCTATATTGTATCACTTCTAACTTGTGGGAATCTTAGTTAAGTCAGTTCAGGTGTAATATAGCTTCATATTTCTCTAGTTACTCAGTTTATCAGTTAAAATATTTGTCAGAACAGTTTTGACCTCTCCTTTACTATGAAGTCTAAAACATAGATATTATTTAACAGACACTTTGAGAACTTTTAGGACACTTTGAGGGATTTAATGTAGTAGGAATTTGACTCAGACACTTTGAGTACTTTAAGGACACTTTGAGGACTTTAACGTAGTAGGAATTCCATTTGATATGACTCTGCAGACACTTTTGGGACTATACTTACTATCACTGTACTTCCAAGACCAGTGACTACTCATGTTCGCACTAACTAATTGTGACCAGCCTAAGTTAACTGTGAAAATTGTACTATTACAACTTTGAGGACATGGTCACACTTCCAAGACCTGCTTACCATATTCATATTAACATGTTCCTTACTAAGCTTATGTGGATCAACTTCTCCTGTAAAACACATACTAATTCACACCAACGACAATACCAAACATCCACAGCCGTTTGAGCCCCACAAATCCATGTTTCCTTACTTAATGCGACCTTGCCCCTCGCACTTCTCTCCTCTTAACTTCCATCTCATCTTCACTTAAGGCTTAGCGGTATCTCAAATCAGGAAATTCCTGTTTGATATACAATGCAACAGCACGATCAACCTGACAAGAAGCCGAGGCTTCAATACACTGACCTCACTGACTCTAATCTAACCGAACAGGAAAAGCAATGTGAACACCACAGAAGATGGCTCACCAATGAGATGCACAATCCTGCCAGGGCGCGGGAGATTAAGGAAAGGAACACGGCCAACAAACGCGCATGGCACAAGCGAAGGAGAAGGAGAAGGCCAAGAAAACTGGCAATGCTGACCCTGCCAAAGGACAAGGTCCTGCAAAGAAACAGCGTGTTTCCTCTCCCAAAACACAACCCAAGGCGGGACCATCTAACTCAACCATGGATGATATCCCCATCAACCCACTCCTCCTCAATCAGGAGTAAACACTTCCTGAGGTGGGACCATCTAACTCAGCCTCAGACCATATCCCTATTGACCCACTCCTCCTCAACCAGCAGATTACCGCACCTACTCTGACTCTCTGCCCAATGCATGATGCTGAGGTGATGATGGATTACCAATCTCAACTCTCGTGACCTGGCAACTCCTATTATCGGCACTCAAGTCCACAAAAAATCAGAGACCATCGACTAGTCTGATGGATCCATGACTGTCCTACTGTGCATCATGAGGGATGGTGTCAATATATGCAAAGAAGATGCCAAAACAGTGTCTTTCTTTGCTTTCCTCCCGGAATCCCTTCCCAAGACCTCTAAAAATGTCATACACTTACACTTACATTACAAGGACTGGCACACAAAGAGCTGACAGTTGTGCGACGAGATCTCTGTGGCAATTCAGGTAAACAAGGCCATTGTCATTCAGCAAATAAGCAAACCCAAACCTACAACATCAGATCTAGAGTATCTCGAAGATCGCAGGATGTCAGACTTAATGCATGCCGTTGTACATGGTATGGTTATTTTAATCTTACAGTGGCTCAAAAAAGTGTCCCAATGTTTGTAGGTTTTCATGTAATTGTGTTATTGCGAGCCAGGGTGTGAGAATCTGACTAAGTCAAAGGGAGGTCCCAAAAGCTCCGCTTCTCAGCTACAATTATGTCCCCTATAGCGTGAGAATCCATTGACGCCGTGCGAAGATATGGCTATTTTAATTAGGTGACTCATTGGGACACTTTTTTGAGTTTGAATCAATTATACATAATCTCTATAATTCTAGTACTTAGTGTTTCCTCCCTTAGCTTTAATGACTGCTGCTACCCTCCTAGGCATACTTTCTATCAATTTCTGACACTCCTCCTTAGCAATCTTTCCCCACTCTACTACAACTCTCTCCCATAACTGAAATAGTCCATTAGGTGGGTCTTGATAGGCAGCAAGCATTCTCTTGAGTAATTCCCAAACATGTTCAATGGGATTGAGGTCTGGAGACTGTGCTGGCCATGATAGGACAGTAATATCATGGTCCTCAAACCATTTGGTGGCCAACTTTGAGGTATGCTTGGGGTCATTATCTTATTGGAAGATAATGTCTTCTTCATCAATACCTGATTCTTGCATGCTTTTGAGCAGACACTCCTCCAGAATGGAGACATACTGCTCTGCATTCATCCTCCCTTCCACCTCACATAGAATTCCCACCCCATGCCACCCCATGCAGCCCCACACCATCATATTTCCTCCTCCAAACTTAAGAGTACCTTTCACTTCTTTTTCTCCAAGTCAACAGACACTGAACAACAGACCAAGGATTTTACATATCCTCACCAGCACGCAACTCTCGAAGAGTTCGTGCAAAACATACACGATCCTAACAAGATCCAGTGTATTCTAGACATTGCATACAGACAAGGTGGTCTCCCATTAGCTCTAAAGTTCGTACCCATATCATCAACCTAAAATATCACACTACTAAGTTAGCTGACCCATCTATTATTAGCACTCTTGACAGTGGCATCGTCAATGGATGGAATCAAACTACTGTTGACTGCCCTGTCAGTGAAAAGGTCCACCCGGATAACTTCACCATACACTTGTGGACATTGGTCCATAGCCCTGCATATTGGACACATCCATACCATGACTCAGATGGTAGCCTGACTTTTGTGCAAGTCAAAACAGGCGAAAAAAATGGGGCCTGTGGCGACACATTCATGAGGATACGCTTACATGGACCAATCTCTCCGAGATAGCCCCCAAGTTAACAGATCTCTATAAAAACCACAAGAAAATACTAAAGACTTAGCACAGAGAGATCGTCACTCTCTTACCTGGTGACATGCTGTGAGTACACTGGTATTTTTTAAGTGTTTTTACTTACAATTACTAGTATACAACATCCCAGCCAATTCCATGGGGTTTATACACCAGTAACTTCGTTTGCCACCAGAGGGCATTTTTACAACTATGAAACCATGCATCTGATGGAACTTTCTCACTACATCGACCATAAGCAAGGAAGGACTCTCACGAATCAAATGCACGAACATTCTCTGGAAACATTTCAGCAAATGGTCGTTAATTTACCATGCATATCGCGTCATATTAGTGAGTCTATTTATACTTGTACAATATTAGACACTTTTGACATAAGTTTTCAGAGCTATACAGCAGGCTTCTGATTGCTCTTTGCATCATGGTCTTAGATTGCAACAAATATGTTGCCGCCGGCACTGAAAAGCCAAAGTTCAAGACAAACACCACAAAGCCAGTGCATGATGTCGCAAACATGATCGTAAAACACTTTGGAAGGACACAAAGAACGCAACTAGCGTGTATCGCAAGAAGCAGATAGATGGCAGTAATAGTCAGATGCATCCGGGTGAACCCATTAGCAGAGATGAACTGCTCACTTGCTTGAAGCGCTTCACTGCATTCTAGTGTTGTTACTATATATATCTACTTACATTGGATTTAACATGGTGTATGAATAGACATGACAAAACTGTACAATACATTCTTATTAGGCGGGATGTGCAGGTATGACCGAGAAGTTAAACAACTGTGAATGTGACACTATGTTATAACTCTTGAATTTTTTGTGAGTCACATTTGTGTTTGACACATCATGGAAATTTATAAGTTATGTTGGACAATGTAATGGATGGAGCCGAAGTGAAATAATTGATACTGTCCTCAAAGTGTCTGTAAACTATTACTTCATAAGTTCAATTTGAATTATCTAAACTTATTAATTAAGTTAGGTTATTATTTATTTCTATTGTTATTAATCAGAAATAAAACCTATGATAGTTGTAATTTTTAACTTTAGAATGCTATTCAAATGCTTATATTGCAGCAGCTAAATTATGTATTGAATGCAATTTGACTTGCCTTAACTCATCATTAATTATTGCACTTTATTGCATTTGATAATAGGAGAAAAGATAATTAAATTCACTTGAAAAAGCTATTCAAAAGCTAAATAAAAATTGTATAATGAATTGTGTAACTCAATTCTATTATATTTTTGCTATTCTTCATATAATTCCTTATGGAAGTAAAACTATTCTATTTGTCTATGTAAGGCCCAGAGTACAACAGATATATCAAACACTATCTACTATATTACATAGCAACTTATGCTCATTATGATTTTTAATTTAAAATAAAGTATATAGGTACTCTGACTTTGTACTTTGGTTAATGTATTCAATTTCATGACAGTTGTACCAAGTGATAAGTGACAGCAATCAATATTTTATCCCAAACCTATTATCATATGTATCAATAGAAGCTAAGATGAATCATTAAGACAATATTTACTGTCTTTTAATAGTTTAGTTCTTTATCTTTTACTTTATTTAGTCTACAACCTAAGGTTTAAACCTCCTTCACATTCTTAGTCTTTACTATATAACTTATAATAACTTTATTACTCATTCCTGTCTAAAGAAATCAACATGTTAAGACCATTGAGATGTATATACAGGATAGTAAATTTGCTCTTCTAAAACTCAGCTTACTCAGTAAATAAGAAAGGTAGTTATAATAAAATACAAACAAAAATAAGAATAAAGAAGAGAAGGATTTTATAGTAGACATCAATGTTTTTATTTATAACTCATTACTTAAATTAGCTGATCTCTAGTTATATGTAATATAGTCTAAAGAATTTTAGCTAGTCTAATTATTTAGGAAAACAAAGACTTCATATCAGTATCTACATAACTATTCATACTCTAAGCCTTCTTTCGGAAAGAAATTTATTAATCAGAACAAATATATAGATCTATCATTTTTTAAAATCTTAAAAAGAAAAGGACAATGATTTCTGAGGGACTCATGCCCTCACATGGTTTGCACTTATGCCATGTAGATATACTTAGATATGCTTAAGGTCACATGGTTTTCTTGTGTGGGTTCACTAAGAGTAAAACTAAGACTAAGTCAGAAGAGTATGAATAAACAAATTAAGTGGAATTTCCAACAAGTCCAAAAGTACTGCCAAACACAATATAGTAGACAGTGATCCTCACAGTTACTGTCCCATAGGCATAATATAAACAAACAACTAATTTTCCTCTGAAGGGGGAAAGGTATCAAAAATAGCAAAAGCTTAATAAAACTTATTGCCTTCCTCTATAGCCAAGTTTAATAAAGTATAATATACTCTTTTGTTAATTTCATTTCTTATCAACAATAATAGAAATGACTTATTATCAATGGATTAAAACAACTCAATCTTATTGCACTTGCTAAACTGAAGTAAAACATATCTGTCTCATGAGTTGCTGATATGTATTTTGCTATCCATAAGGTATATGATGCTAATGTCTGCATGTACCATTTAGAGATCAAAATCAGATCACCCAAGAACATAACCATTAATCACAATGTGAATACAACAGACTCAATCAACTTCAGATGACATCTTTCAGTCATAATCATCACTATGCTGTCCATAATAATCAGAACAAGCCTCTACCTCCTGTATCATAGCCTAATTTTGTGCCAGCTAATGAACTCCAAGCAGGGTCTGTTCCATAACCTTTTGTGGAGCACCCTACTTCCTACTTTCAATATCAACTACTACCAGTTGAGTAATATCCTGGCTTGCCATGAAATCCAAGTGTGTATATGCAGTGTGCTCATAATTATCCTCCAGTGAATTATAATGTACACTTAAATGAGAAAATTAATACAGCTCATAATGATAGACACCATCAATGTAATATTTATCAGGAGTAGGACAGAGATGAGATAAGACAGTAGATCAACTCCTTCATCTTCTTCCAGATCCCTGCTAATAGAAATGTCTATCCACAACTCTATGAGGCTGCCTACTCTCTATAGTATTGCTTGAAGAATGGACAGTAGAAGAAGTGTTATCCAAAGTCTTTCTATCCAGAGATAGTGATGAAGAAGGATGGCTATCCCAAATATTCTAGATATGATAATGGTTGCACTATCCAGAAGAATAATGTTGTTATTACTAACAAAAATGTGGTTACCCACTCTCTCCAACTGCTGGTGGAATTTAACTGCCACAATAATTTGGAAGTTTATGCTTCTATTAAGTCTGTCAAGTATATCCATAAGTTATTATTAATTGGTTTATAGTATCCAACTTGTAATTCTGTATTTTCTCTTGTTTAATAAATTGCTTTTATTCACTATTGGCCATAGGATTTAATACATATGAGTACATTTGTGTTTTACTTTGTGTTTATTAATCTACTAATGACTCTTGTTTTTAATTTCTCAATTTTCTTAATAGAGTACATATTATTCATGGTTTTCCATGAAATATGTCTATATCACTCCACTACAATATACTTATTTAGAAAATGTTTTTGCAGGACAACATATGTGGGAAATATTTTTCACAATTATCTGACATGTGTGGGATTTTGTCTTAGTCATTATTATGAATGACTGAGCAAAAAATTATTCAAAAATATTCTCATCTGAGTTACATTCTGACTTCAGAGTAAAGAGAGACTATTTTATAGTAATTTCTATGGTATTAGGCTTATGAGAGAGTATTAGTTATTCATGCATTGAACTAGTTTGATACAAGTCATCTAGTGTAAATGAGAAATCAATTATTTTTAATTGTGGATTTGCAGAGAGTGATAGTCTATAAGCTGACTGAGTCTAATTTATCTGTAGTGTTTAGGAAGGGGTATTATAATGAGTTGGTTATCAGGTTGTTCTCAGGCAGAGGAAGGAGACATTCACCTGTTAGGATTCCTGTATTTTCTTCTTCACTTTGTTTGATGTCTGATTCAATTTTTATGTAACTTTGAAGAGATAATTACATGTCTCATTCTATTACCATGATATGGTCACAAGTCTACCTAATAGTATGAGTCTCAATGGGGATGTATTTCTTTTGCATGTCATGTAAATGAACTTCCTAACTAATCTATTTAACTCTCAGCTATAGTTAACTAACTTTGAAGGTGCTCTTTATTTGAATAGATCTTTGAATAAATAAGAATAAGAGTATACTAAGATCAGATTATTTACTATTTTAATTACTAAAGGCATTAGTTTAACACTAACACCTTTAATTTGATATACCTTATACTAGGCCACTTTCACTAATTTTGTGGTGACTATAATAAAATCAGAAAATGATGCCTGTGTGACAATTAGATACCAAAAAATAGAGTGGGTGATTATGAGAATCTTTTTAAGATATTAGTGGTTCTCAAAGTCAAACCTTGAAAAGAATTCATAGCAAATTCGGAATGCTCACATGAATGATGATCCTGAAGATGGAGAAATAGTCAAGGTTGGTACTTGCAGTGTGGATGATGGTGCCATTGTGGATATTGTCCCTGCATCTGCAAATGTGTCCTCCACTGTCTAGAATGGGACTGAGTTTGCTGGTAATGCAAGTCTTTGCTCTTTTGACTCCTATAATCCTCTATGCCCTCTCCAGCTCAATGCTAACACTGATTGGAATGCAGACACAGAGGCCACTTCTCATATGACCCCACATCACCATTATATTTGCAATTACATCCCAAAATGAGTGCCAATTCGACTGGCAGATTCTACCATTGTCTATTCAGCTGGGGTGGGGTCAGTGGTCTTTAATCCTATATCAGTGGGTGAGGTAAAGAGTCTTAGAGTGGTCGAGTTCACTTGAGTCTTGCATGTACCTGATCTTCATAACAATCTCCTCTCAGTTCTGTATTTCACTTGAAACTACAGCTTCCATGTTGATATATCTTCTTACATGACCTTCTGTCAACCTAAGGACTCTTCTCTGTTCTACGTCTCTATCAACTCCAACAATGCTGTATTTCTGGATGGCACCACCTCTCCTATAACCGAGTTCGCTTCCCCAGCCTCTACATATCCTATGGACATTGCCCTCTGGCATAGACAATTCGCTCATTACCACATAGGTGGTGTCAGACACTTATCAACCACAATCTGGTCACTAGACTTAGGCTGGACTCAAGGGTGTCGCCAGACCCTATCTGCGAGCCTTGTCTTGCTAGTAAGATGCATATCAACCCCTTCCCTCCTAGTGAGTGGAGGGTGAGCCATCCTTTGGAGCTTGTCCACACTGATGTTCACCAGCTCCCTTACTGCACTTCCAGTGGTTGTTGCTATTGGGTCACATTCATTGATGACTACTCATGTTACCCCTTTGTCCTGCCTATCAAGGCCAAGTCGAACATCTTTGAGGTGTTTAAGATGTTCAAGGCTTATGCTGAGAACCAGTCTGAGCAAAAACTCAAGACTCTGAGGGACCACCCATAGCTGCAGGCATCCTATTGATAGGTGAGACACTCTGAGTGTACATAAGATCCAGGGTGTGTTAATTTGTTAAAGTAAAGAAAACAAAAAAAAACCTTTGATACAGAGACCATGGGCAGAGCCTAGATGTTGTTGTCCCCATCTGTGATAATAAGTGTAGGAAATTGTATGTGTGGGCCTGCCTGACATTCCTCATCGTCTTCTCACTCATCTTCAAAGCCACCAGCCTTAACAGTATTACAAGAGAGATGTTTCATGGAGTCTGTGGAACACAAGGTCAGTGATTTAATAGAAGAAGAAGAAGAACATACCAGCCATGCCTCCAGCAGTTGCAGGGGCACTGTTCAGATGGTGTGTTATGATCTTTTGGGAGGTGATATTACACCACCCTTCATGGAGACCACTTCGAGGGGGCTGTGAAGAGACAAGGTTGGACAGAGAACTCTCAAAGCACACCATCATGCACTTCTGTCACCTCACAATTAAAATTGACAATTGAGTCATGATAGGAAAGTTCAATGTCCTCAACATAAGTAACAAAGACATGATCCTTCTAGGAAAACCCTGGCTGAATGCCATGAACCCTGATATTGATTGGACCAACAACACCCATTAACTACTTGCCACTCCCCAATCCCTTCACCTCGAAAACATCTTCCAAAACTATATGAAACTTCTGTGACAGAAGAACTTGAGAAAGAAAGCTTCCATCTCTTGCACAACCCACTGCCTATGAACAGCAAAAGAATCCTAGAACAAGTAAAACAGAAAGAAGAAAACATTTCCATGATGCCCTAGAAGAATTCTCCACATCCAGGCATTCACAAGCATTGAGGATCAACAGTTCATGCAGAACCACAAGGGGTTCATATCTCAAAACTGCCTTTTTATGTGTGACTTCAAATTTTTACTCATTTATTCAGTCTGTGGGTGGGATGGTGCTGTTCTGATGTGGCACTCTGGAATAATGCATGCATGCACGATCTACCAATTCTGCCTAGAAGATACTTTCTGGCTGATTCCAGCTTCGGAGCATCTGATGCACTACTATTCCATACTGTGATGTCTGGTATCATCTTAAAGAGTCAAGTCTATGTAAATAACTACAAACATATTCTAATAGAATAATGGTGAAGGTAGCAGATGGACCTGCAGATGCCGCAGAATGACAACAAGCAGATAGCATCATGATGCAATGTGAGAGGACTATGTAGTAGAATGCATGCAGCGTTGATGCAGACTGGCACTCAAATTGTAATAATACACTGATGAAGATCTGTAGAGCTTAGCAAAGAACTCCCATGATATCTCAATTAGCTATGACTTACCACATACTGGTTCCAGGGCATGGTCGATCGCTGATGGTCGAAAACCAGCAAATGAGTTCACAAGGATACAGCACACCTTGAAAGGTGAATGAGAATACAAGGATGACTTGTGCAATGTACAGACCCTGAAATCCTGGCAGGGTTGGATCATCTTGATAAAAACACAATCATGGTGAGGATGATCACCACACCAGTTAGGTGCAGCACGGAAGGTATGACATATCATACCATTGACTCCACAAATATCACTAGCAGCGTGAAACAACACAACTGCAGAATGGAAAATATCCACCTTGCCATTGAAGTTTGGGCATTTGACACATCCATTTCATGCCTGGGTATAGCATAATCAGGATTGCGCAGATCATGCAGAAATCAGTGTACAAGGTCACAAAAATGAGGAATGCCAATGTGTTTACCAATTGGCTGGAGCCATTGTGGGTAACCATGCACTGAAGAAAAGAATGATTTAGGATTATCATGGCAAAAGTCAAATGATCCCACCTTGTCTCTTCACTAATTGTACAATAACCTCAGCCTCATCGTCATCATCCGCAATAGCCTTTGAGGTCCAGATCATCACGGTAAAGGGAGAAGTTTGGGTTGTTCAGTGCTACATTCAGGTTAATGAAACTTCTGCCAATACAAAACATCTGAATTACCATCACAATATGTATCTGGGTCAATTGGAATGACACCAGGTGGAAGTAAAGGTTAATCAAGTAGACCCTCAGCAGTTTTCTTGGCTTGGAATGATGTGTTTGTTGAGCCATTGGTTGTTTACTAGCATTTGACCAAGGGGTAAATAGTCACTTGAGCATCTCCAGGGCTCCTTACTGTCTTATGGTGTTTCGACTCTGTGAGGGAAGAACATAATCCATTGGGAGCACTGAACTGCTGTTTAGATAACAGTAATGACACAAAGAATGTTGTTAAGGTAGAGAGATTCCATTTGGAGTGATGCTGAATAAGCAACAAGGGGCGTGAAACAATATCTACCGAACCCCACTGGATCACTCATCATGATGCCTAGGCGTGCAGCTTGCTTCAACGGTTCAATCACAATGTCAATGCATTGATGAAGTAACCAGTCTGCCAGAACACCATACATGTGTTTGACCCTATGGATAAACTTTGCAACAGGAAGTAGAGTGAGAGGGATATATGCCTGGAGGGATCCTTTAGCACATACATCAGGGTCGATATTGGCGAGAGTGATGAGGAGCGGATGGGCATAGCGGTTGCCAGCAAGGTTGCTGACCTTGGTCTTGTCTGAGGAGAGGACCACACCAAGTAAGGTCGCGCCATCAGGCAAATCTTCCTGTATTATTGATTAGCTTTGCTGAAGAAGTCGAGAGTTGAACATACCTGAAGTTTCCAAGCACGGTCACCAGTCATGAAACCATAGTAAACATGAACAGCATGTTCTGCCTCAGCATAGACTTTGTGTGGGATGAAATCAAAACTATCGGCCAACATGGGGTGGCTAAGAAGTGACTGGAGGCACTCGATTGGATCCCAGTAAAATATCTGGAGGGTCTTTGTCATTGGGAACTCTGCAGGGACTATTTGATATTTCGTTCAAGACATATATTCGCTAACTTTTAGTAGTCATTTAGTGGAGTGTATCCTGAGAGTGCTGAGGAGGCCATGTACTTGCTGGAGATGGTGTGGGCAGATCTGGAAGTTCGACATATTGAAAGGGAACTCACTGATCGGCTCCTCCTCCAGCTTCAGGTCCATACATGTTATTGGCAGCTCAAGGCCAAGAGAGCAAAAAAACAATTTGGTGATGTGGAAATGAATGTAGGGCGTGTGCACTCTCTGGTGGTGGTAAGGAATGGTTTTAGATGTTCAGAATGCTCAATTTGTCATTCAAAACCTGACATCCTTTCTGGTATGTCATTGGTTCGCACTTGTATACTCGACTAATATTCGTGTTCCAAAGCAGTAGGGTCAGGTGTATCTGAATCATGATGTTTTTTTCGTCTCATTTTAAATTGTATTTACCTTCACAATCCTTCACAAACATATGCACATTAGATTAGTTTTGATGTCAATTACATACCTGTTATTAGAAATTGCACTATGAATGAAATACCACATGATGGCCATAGCACCCAAAATTTAAATTAAATTTTTGAAAGGACCTGCATATAAGTCTGTAGGTTTCTGTGAGTCTGTAGTGTCTGTAGTGTCTGTGCACTGCACCACTGTGCGCACTGTATGGCTGTGGGAGCTTTGTACCCCAAATAGGCAGTTTGCTGATGCACAGCTAAGTGCCTTCTTTACAATCCTGTCACAAAGCCTTACAATCCATACACAAAGGCACAATATTGACAGACTGGACAGACTAGACAATGTAGACAAACCAGACAGTGTGGACAAACTGGACATTGCAGGCAGACTAGATTATTGTAGACAGATCAAACAACATTGTAATGGCTCATAAAATCTACTAAATAATGATATTATTATCCTCGCTGTCCACTGCACTGTCCGAGTCATTGCAAAGTTCACCTATCATCCCCTCCTTGGCCCATTCCCTCAGCATCTCTTCAAGCTCCACACAATGTTTGGGAACATCCATCAATTTGTCAATGGACTTTCACAGTATGTTGAAGTCAGCCCTGCACATCTCAGTGGTAAGGTCAGGCACCTTGTCAATACCACTGTCGCAGAAGCCAGAGAGAACACCCTTCGCCTGTTAAGCATTGATCAGTGAGGAATATAAAAATTGATTAAGGCAAAGCCTACAACTGTGGCCACCAGAATAAGGCCGTTGACAGGAATTTGGTGTTGAAATTCATCAGTTAGCTTGAGCGCTTTTTTACCATTGCCATAGTAAAAACTGAGGCAGGCTTTCTTGAGAACCTGTGACACAAAATTGGTATATTTTCCCTGTAAACGTCAATAATGAATTGTTGCACACCACAAGGTTGCCACTGACCTCAGAAGAGTTGGGGAGCCGAAGATATTCACCAGTCTTAAGGAGCTTAGCTGCTGCTGCACTGACGTGCTCCTTGTGCATTGAGTTGCCCTTCAAAAATATGCTGTATTATAGTTCATGGATTTCTTAAGGTCTTCCAGTGTAATATTGGCATTGATTTTGTGGAGAACTTCTTCATCAGCATCAAGAGGATCTGGCATAGCATCTTCAATGTAGCTCGGTGATGGTGCACATGAGTGTGATGGATGATGGGGTGGGTTGTCGTGGTCTGGTTCATCGAGACCATCAAAAAACTCTCCAAGTTCCAAGTCAACTTTATTTTCCTAGTACATTACATTAGTCTTTGCATATTGTGAAAGAATGGATAAACTCACTACTATCTGAGATGAACTGGCCAATTCCTGTGGCTCAGTCTCAGAGTCTTCTCCCCGATGACATTGTCCTGACACAGAGGTCACTAGTCGAGCACTGTGACTGGCCATATTTCCCAGTTGCAACTTATCAGAAGACAGCCCTGTTAAAAATGCTTGAAAGTCTTGACTGAAGTGTGGCTCCTGGCTGGAGCACAGTGGGGAGTATGTCTGGTGTAGGTCTTGCAAGACACTTTCTTGCAGTATCGTAGATTCATACTTATCAACCAGATCAAGTTCTGACTGAAATTAAGTTCTTGTGGAAAGTCTTCGAGTGTCTGTGTAGGCTGAAAGAGTGCTCAAATGATCATGAAATATATATATGACTCTAAGTATTGCTGATGTAGTGAGCCACGAGCCATATTACATACTACATACATACCACCCGGCAGAACCTTAACTGCTTATATAACATATTGCTAACTCTTGTCCCTCATGTGTCAGCCAAATAGGGATCTGCATGGGTATGGGTAACCCATGCGGGTCGTGGGTATGTGTGGAGGTTGGTTTTCGAGGCACCCATACCTTACCCATACCCTCACTGTGGGTTAGCAACTAAAATTGTGCTGGATTGCTACAAATAAAAATTCTGAGCTCACTACTGTACAGCTGTCAGGGACTCAAACCTTATCTGTAGTCTAAAGACAAACATAGCTATCATATTGCCTGTCACCTCTACTACCAATCACACACCCAAGTCCAACATGTTCAGATCCATGAGCAAACAGATAATGAAACTGACAGATAAAGCCAAGGCGGCCCTTGAGGGTTCCAGCGAGAAACAGAAGAATGATGCAAGTAGCATGACCAGTACTAATGAGCCCAAGAAGGCAAAACCCAACCAAATCAGCGGAAGCTCTAAAGATAGAGATACAGAACTACTCTCACCATCTCTGCCTGCAGAAGTTTTTTTTTCTAAAAAAAAATCCAATTTCTGTCCTTTGCAGATGAGGCTCTATGTAGGACATTTCGTTCTAGTCTATGGGACCCCCCCCAGTGTCCTTTTTGCATCTCCAGGCGCACGGATGCCCTGATGTAAGGCGTGCCCCCATCAGTCCGCTGTTCCCACTGGCCGTTTTAGGCGTGCCGCCTTGTTGATGAGACAACTTTTAAGTGGTGTGTACAGTGAGTATGTGACTATCATATATAATATCTGAACACGTACTCTGTTGCCATTGGCAACAGGTACAGGAATTGGGAGGGAGGTAGCTTTTTATCCGAGTGCAGTGATCAGAGCATGACACTTACGACGGTAGAATGGGCAATCGAGGAGTAGGTGTGTCACGGTTTCGTTTGTGCCTGGACAATGCGGACAATGTGGAGATGGAGTCTTTCCTATGCAATGGAGGTGGTGATGGGTAAATTTGCTGCGGGGCTGTTGTTACGGCAGCTTTCTGCCGCCCTTTTTGCATGCTTATCTGCTTCTTCATTGCCGTGTACATCAGAGTGGCCTGGGATCCACCGGACAGTGACATTGAAGTCTCTGTGTTCCTTTGCTATGTCAGCTAGCCTGTTACAAAAATTATTGGTTAAGTAGGATCCTGGGCGCGAGTGGTAATTTTCACCAGATTGTATTGCAGCTTGATTGTTGACAAGGATGGATACCAGGAAAGAGGGGGTCTACCTCTGTGGCCAGCAGTTCAGCTGCTAAGTTCAGTCCAATGGCCTTTGCTTCAAATACAGTATGTTACTTGTCCGTACCGAGGTGATATTGAAGGGTTCTTGGGCATTGGCCCATATGAAATAGAGTTGCTGCGGCCCCGATCTTACCTTGATGGCCTGACCCGTTGCTATAAATTTGAATGTCATCAGTAAGTTGGGAGTGTTCTTCTATGGCTTGCTGCTTGGATTCAGCTATCCAGACTTTGTGGATGTTAGAGCTTTGAGGGGGTTTGCATGCTGGAATGAGAGACTCTATGTTTCGGGGGATGATAGCGAAGTGACGGGTGAGGAGGTGGAGAGAGGAATGATGGGCTCCTACGTAATGGTTGGCAGCACGCCGTACAGGGTCATGGAGAGGGTGAGTTTTGGGGTGGGGGGTGATACAGACTATGGTGCGGTGACATGCATTTTGCAGGAGGAGTGACATGGGGAGAAGGTTGGCGTGAGTCTCGAGGAGGTCGGTGGGAGTCATTCGCATCGCTCCTGTAATGGCTAGGGCAGCCAGACATTGTACTGAGCTGAGGTGTTTGGCTACTCCGATCAAGCCACACTGCGGGAGATCTGATCCATCGCGGTACATAGGGTTGAACCATAGATCTGCGGCATAGAGTATTTTGGGTGCTGCTACTGCTTGATAGAGCTGTCATATTAGCTGTAGTGGGATGCCCTTAGTAGCGGAGGAGAGTCTATGTAGCTGAAGAATATATGCCATTCCCTTGGCCACTGCATTGTCAATCTGTGCTGTCCATCTCAGCTCTTGGTCTACTATTCTTCTTGATGATTTTGAGGTCCTCGTGACAAGGGTGGTTGGGGAGACCGCGTAATTGGTATACCAGCTGGCTGAGATCATTAACCTGTCGACACATATTAGTCAGCTCGCGATTCCACCATCGCTTAGAGTGGGGACAGGGCTTCGAGTGAGGGACTTGAGCTTTGATGGTGGTGGTGATGGCATTAGTAAGGAGCTTTGCCGCTTGCTGGAATTCATCTGCTGATGCCAAGGGCATTGGTTTGTGCTATGTTGAGGTTGAGGACTAGATGAATAGGAACATGGTCAGTACATGGACCTCGTTGTCCTAGGTCCGTGTTACATGTGACTACTACTTCAGCTACTTGTTCGGTGCCGAGAACATTGTCAGGTCTCGTCCAGTTACCGGTGGATGTAGATTGTAGCATAGGTATACCGCATGGGAGTAATTGGAGCATGCCATAGTTCGCTATAAGATCTATTAGTGGTCCCGCTGCGTTATAATTGAATAGATGTTGGTTTCTGTGTTCCTCCCACAGTGGATGGTGTCTGTTGAAGTCTCCTAACCACAGCATATGGTCGTTTTCTGAGGGGCAAAGGATACTGATGTTCTGTTCTAAGTACTCATCGAGGGCTTTGAGTGTTCTTTGTGAATTTCCATCATTGTAGATGTTGAAGATGGAGCATAGACCAGATGGGCTTGATATCTGCATGAGTACGATGTCGGACAAGGGGAATGCAATTTGCTTCCAGGTGTTGGTGTCCAGGTTCAAATTGATGAGCATGATGGTTAGTATTGTTAGTTTGTTCAGACATTAGTGAAAGAAGGGGAGGAGGAACTGTCAGAGAATGGGGTGGAGTCCTGTTGGAAAGATTGGGTGATGATAGCGTGAATGTTCTCGTCTTGAGGAGGCTGGGAGGAGATGAGAGGAGGGTGATGCTGCTGAAAGTTGATGGTAGATTGACATAGGCGGGGCGATCCAGGACCTTGCGAGTGTTGACCAGGTGAATGTGAGCCTTGGGTGGATCTGAGAGGTTTTGGGGGGTGAGTGATCTGAGTCCAGACATTTTTGGTGGGGAAATAGGGCATTCAGTTTTCAGGGAATTTCTCGTCAATGTCTTGACAGTGTTTTGCAAACTCTGGACACGAGCAGCTCTAACTCATGTGTTGCTGGCTGCAGCAGTTGATGCAGCGTGTGGTTCGGAAGGAGTTGCAGGATGAGGTACAATGATTGTTTCCACAGGTGCCGCAAACATCTTGCATGGACATACAGTTTTTCACTATGTAATTGTACTTTTGGCACTTGGCGCATCTTAGGGGTTCCTTCTTGTCCTTTCGGATGCTGACACATTCATTTGCAATGCAGAGGCCGTCCCTTAGTATGTCATCGGCTGTGTGAATGTCAGTGATGTGAATCATTGCGAAAGCTTTCCTTTGCTGTGGTGAGTGTTTTGCCATAGGTTTGATCCATCCAATGCCGGCCAGAGACGCTGGTGGTAAGTAGTTTTCCAGTTCAATCTGTCGAAGGAAGTTCTCATCCTCAATCTGTAGATGGATAGGTAAGTATTTCAAAACTATTGGGTAGGATCGGTAACAGAACGATACTTCGATGTCGAGATGGCTCTCCAGAGCCATTTTGCCAGGTGGATTGTTAAGCCATGAGGCTAGGGCTTCCGATTCAAGTTCAACTATGAGGCCACCATTTTTCAAGGCCATGACAGCTCTAACTTTGCCTTGGGGAGTAGACTCATCCTTTGCCTTGTCCAAAGCATCATTGAGTTTTTGCACGATTTCAGATGTGGGTGTGTTTGCTAGGAATAACGAGCTGCCCGGCTTTGGGTCCAAAAGTATTTGCCGGGCCCTTATAGCTGCTCAGCCAATAGCTTTGTCGATCATTGGGTCTAGGTTCGAGGTGACCGCAGTGCTATAGGATGGCATTGTCATAGGCTGAGGGGTAGGAGTTTTGGTCATCTGCGTGGCGAGCATGTCAATTTTCTCTTGCGTAGCATCTAGGGAGGGGGTTAGTATCTGTAAGGCTTTCTTGTATGTCTCCACTGATTTGTAGAGAGTGTCTGCTGATTCCTCAATACAGTCTGCGGACATTTTGATATTGTCCTCTTTCTTGGTGCATTCCCTGCCTATGGAGTTGTGAAGGGATATTGCATTTTCCATTGTCGTGGCAAGGGATTGAGAGGCATTGTGGACGAGAGCGACCTGAGGGGAGATGGCTGCGACTACGTGATCTACTAATTTGGAGGCTACATTGTCAGTGAGCTGCTTGGCGACTATGTTGGCTAGTTCGCTGGCCACATGGTCCTTCAAAATAAATGCTACCGCCTGAGTGGCAGCAATTACCGGGGCCAGAGTAGCACTAGCCATTTGTGTGATCTTAAAGAGAACTGAGATTAGGTGAAGTAATGTAAAGGGCTGGTCAATGTGGCATAGTAGTTTAGATTCTAAGAAAACTTTGCTGCTGTTCAAATCCTTGACCTTGTTGGCTTGCGCCTCTATGGATTCTTGTGAAATATTTGATCTGACTGTTCTGCGCGTGTTAAGTCTGTAGACCAGGGAGGTGACGCACAGATCGGAGTTGCTCGCTTCTACGCTGGCACTTCTGCAGTTACCTGTGCCTGTGCTTGGCATGGTAGGGCTGTTGAGGTGGTCGATGGGGCTTGCTGGGGTGATGACTATAGGGGAGAGTTAGTATCCACGTTGGGTGGAGGAACACCGTTAGGCGTTGAGTATGCTGGTGAGCGCTTTGTTGGCTAGGAAGTTCCGGGGTCCTAGTCGGGGTGCCACTTGGTACGGGTCCAAGAAGTGATTGCCTGCAGAACATGTCCCTACTAAGCCCACACAATCTTGCAAAAGCATTGTCCAAACAGAGGAAGAGGAGGCTGTAATGTATGAAGATGCCATCAAAATCAACGACACCAACCAGAGCAGCAACAATGGTGTTAACAATGGTGTTTACAATGCCAACAACAACAATGAAGATGAGCCGTCCAATACCAATAAAGAGGAGAGCCCTGTGTTGAAAATTCCTAATTTGGATTTCAGCACCTTGTAACGTCTAAAGTGGGAGCAGACCTTTAAATGACTTATATTAACAGAGATGTCCTTGGAATATACATTGAAAGACACATGTAAATAACAGTTGCAATGGTGGTTGCAATGCATTGCAACTGACTTAGTCATCTTGAGATCGCGCTGATTAGTAAATGGCTTGAAATGGCTTGAAGTGGCTTGAAATAAGCTTGTAGGTATTGTAATGAAAATAAAATATTGCAATTTCTGCTATTGCCTTGTCAGAAGGCAAGCTATATCTTTAGTATTGTAATAATGACTGGTTCAAACTCTGAATCAAGACCTAAAACTTATAATATGATTTAGTTGATGTTTGCTTTTTATATAGATTTGGTACTTACTCAAATTCCAGGTGGGTGCTCAGGTAGCATAATATAATGACGTGGCCTGCTAATAGATGTACAAACAATCAGCGGTCAAAAAAGTTTGAGTTATGATAATTGTAAGAAACAAACTTTCGAGGAGGCCAACATCGTCATGTATTGGTAGATTCCATTTGGATCTGAATATGAATTGAGTTGTTGATTAAGAGGAAGAATGGTGAGGGGAAAAGGTTCAGATTAAACATTGTATCAATGAAGTGCACATTGACGTTGGTCTAAGAGTGTCAAGTGGTTGGTTGTGGTAGAGAAAAAAGAGGTATAAACATGTTCACTCAATACTTAATAGCTCCGACACTCACTGTACTATTAATATTATGTAATAGACTCAAAGTAACAGCTGCAGTTGTAGTCGTCAATTCAGAGTCCTAATACATGGGCAAAATTGAGTAATATTACTTGCAAGAACAAGTTGCACAAGTTGCTGTGGTCTCAGAAGGTGCAATGGCATTCTTTTTTCTTCCCCTTCCCCTGCCTTCACCTTGCAATTCTCCTAAAGCCTTAGGTAATCCCTAAACAGTCCCATCAGTGTCAGTTTCACCCTTGTCAAAGTTGCTAAGGGCAGACACCCCCAAGATGCTCTCAATGGACTGCGGCACAAAGGTGGGCTCTTCGGCTGCAGCTATAACATTATCAGGTGCTTTCTTGTAGTTGTAGAAAAGTTCCTTGTAATTGATGTTCAATTTCTTCCCAATGCCAGATCCAGAAAACTCAGTGTCAGGTGAGAGAAAAAAAAAGCCTGTATCATTATGTCAGTGTGTCATATCCCATATTCCAGACCTACATCTAATAATATTCCCATGCCTCATCTGGACCTTCAGATGCCCTATCCATGTCACCAGTCCTCTACCCATCTGAATTCCTGCACCTCTGCACCTCCATATCCGCACATCCAGATCCAGATCCCTTTACCTCCATACATCAGACCTCCATACCTCTGCAGCTAGCCTGCATCATTCATCATTTGTCCTATCACCCTGATGTCATATCCCACATTCTGGACCAACATCCGACGATGTTCCCATGCCTCATCCGGACCTCCAGACCTTCTGTCCATGTCTCCGGACCAAATCCTCTATCTGTCCGGATCTCTGTATTCCTGCATCTGATATTCACATCTCCAGATCTCTGGATTTGACCTATGCTTCATATCTGAACCCAAACCTTAAATCAGTGCTCATCCCCTTATGGTAATCACCTGTCTCCAGACTTCTGAACATCCAGATCTGACCCGCGTCTATCTTCCATGCCTTTTCCCTTTGTACATTCCTTCTCAAGTTAGACTATACTCATTTTCCGTACCTCATTTCATTTCCGGCTTTATTTTCCTATGTTCTCATCTCCATCTTCATTTACTATGTTCTACATGCTCCGTCCACAGCCTCACATAGCTTTGGACTGCACTGACTGATTCTCTGTTAAGTCCTCAGTCACTGCAGGCATTTCCTCATTTTCCTCCACCAAACATCCAAAAAAACATTGAATTAAAAGATGGAAATTTCTTTGTATTGTGTGTATCAAAACATTGAAAAAAAATAATGAATGTATTGAAGATTTTCTGTATGCAAGACATAATCTAAAAATGAGTCATTTTCCCTCAAGAAACAGTCTATATTTTTCATTCATCATTCCTCAAATAACAATTTACAATCATGTTAATTTTTTTGCCTCTGTTTTTCCAATGATCAGTTCCAACATTGCATCCTGGCCAGTTTCATTGTACAATGGTAGAATCAAGACTAGCTAATTATTGGTTTGTAACCCCTATACTAGTCATTAGTTACAGAACTTCATTCTGGCTAAATAGCTTCTACAGCATGTAGAATCAAGACTGGCCAGTTATCAGTTTTAATATTGCATCCTGGCCGGTGTAGAGACTTGTGTGTCTCATGGTCTGATATGACAGTTTTCACTAGGGAGTACATAGCATGAACTTATAGTGTCACTCTGTGCGCTACCCGCAGCTATCTCTATATGAGGTGCAGTTTTCCCACGCAACGCGCGCCATGCGCGCACTCTTCCCGCGCTTTGCGATGTATATGTGCGTGCGTTCCCGTGCTTGAGCACCCTATAGCGCCAGCCATCCAGATGCATCCATCCACTGAACTGTACAAACAGGTAAGCATAAGGTTAAAAAAGTGCAAAAAATAAAGTAGAAGTCTCTCTCTGAACTAACTCTGGCTGGCATGTCTTTGGGTGGCACCTCAGTTTAACCGGCCAGCATGGTTATGCATGCTATCGTATCAAGCTAGCAAGGCAATTTAATGCGCTGGCCGGCCTGGTTTTACAGCCAGTCTATGCCATGCTGGCCAGCTTGATTAAAACATAAGTTAGCCCGGCCGGAGCTCTTGTACACTATGCAGTGTAGGGCTAGCCAGTGTGTATGATATTCTCAAGTGTGGTAGAGAAATTGAGCTGCCTCTCCTTAGAATGAGACCATGGATAAATGACTTGCCTTTCATATCTGGCTTGCCAGTCAGGAGGTACAGTAATGCGCCGTCACTTGCATCGGTAAAACTTTGAGAATGTTTCATGACACAACAACACATTTAAAAAAAAATCATGATTGACAATTACTTTCTAATACATGAACTATTGTGTATGATAGAATATTGAGAGCATCAGAGCATGTGTTGTAGAGCGGTGAATGAATCAAGAATAAGGCCTTTATCAACACTCCACTGGCACTTGCGTCGATCCCAAAAATGGTATTACTTAATGATAAGAACTAATTGTACGTGATTAATTATCGCTGATATGCGATAAGCTGATCAAACCTCTGAGCTCCCACCATCAGAATCGTTGCCGTCAATGTCGTTGTCTTCAACATCATCAAGAGTCGGTTTAGGTATTGGCAACTCTAATTTGCCCTGTTTTGGTTTTGTCCACCTTGGTCGACACTTCTCGAGCTTGGCACAATCTCTCTCCTCCTCCCTCAGCCTCACTTCTTCTTTGTATGTGGCTCGACGTTCCTCGTTTCTCTTCAGCCGCGCTGCCTCTGCTTCTTTCCATACTGCCATGGCAGCTGCTCTCCCCTCCCTTTCGATCTGATGAACTTCCTTTGCTGCTGCTTCCTCCTCTGCTGCTCTTTGATGCTCAGAGACTTGATTGTAGAACTCGTCACCAGTGAGTAACCTTGGCATCCCATCCATCACCCACCAATAGTGCGTTTTTCTTGCCGTTTTTTTTCTCCTCTTGTGCCGCGAGCTGATTAGATAAGCAGTCGCAGAACATTGATTGTAGGACTACTGTTGACTGCATCCCTAGGAGTGCACTTTTGTATTCGGACTCATGTCTGTATGCATCCCTCAGTGCCTCTTGGTACATCTGTTCCTTCTCCGATTCAGGATTGCGGTCCAACAGATCATGTCTCAGTAGGCAGGATCTCGTTAATGGAGACTGAATCTCTTTGGTACTGACACATGACCTTGGCAACGACACGGACAGAACTTGGTTGTGGCAGTGGTAACAGCCCAACTGAGGAAGTTTCGAGGCTTGGTGCCATCATGTCACTGGTGACAATGTTAGGGTTAAGTGGCCAGACACCTGTCTTGCGAAAGGCAGCGCGAATTGTTTCGGGGGTGAGTGCTTTATGATGAGCTCTTTCATAGATGGACACAAAGTTGGCCTTGGTAACCTTCTGTCATTTTTCAGTTTTGAATGCATCTCTCTCCTGCGTCCAGTACCATTTCAGTGGTCCGAAAACAACAACATCAAGACCTTGGTACACGTGAGTTGCATGTGCCGGATAGCATAG
The DNA here is from genome assembly GCF_016647785.1 of Suillus fuscotomentosus. NCBI lineage: Eukaryota > Fungi > Basidiomycota > Agaricomycetes > Boletales > Suillaceae > Suillus > Suillus fuscotomentosus. The sequence continues at coordinate 89,906 of NW_024539580.1, forward strand.
GACGTGAATCTTATTCTCCCTAGCATAGTCAAGGAATTCCTTTGTGTAGTGGGAGTTATGGCCATCTACAATAAGAAGCCGTGCTCGCCCGTTTGCCTTCTCGCAAGTCTTCTTGTCAAAATCCTCAATCCACAGACGGCCAATGACCCCATTAGTCCATCCTTTCAGGGCATGTGCAACACTTGACGGAGGTAAGCAAACACTTTCATTTGTGTGTTGAATCACTCACGATGCATTCAAAGTATTATCCTGGTGCCAGTTTGTCATTAAAGTCTGACCTTTGTAGATAATGGTTGGAGGAATCTCATTACCATCTGCACAGATGGTAACCATTACTGTGATATTTTCTCGGTTTCCGTCTTGCTGCTGATGCTGAGTCTTCCTATTCGCAGCTCCGATTACCCGCTCCTTGAGTCCTCCACCTGGCTGAGAGCCTGTCTCGTCAGCTGCCCAAAGGCAGTCATCTTCAATACCTTCAGTTTCGATGGTCCTGCCCAAAATGTCATACCATGCTTTGTTGGTAGATGGATTAACGGTCCGTCCACGAGCAGTATCCAAAGGTTTGCTCCAGTACTGGCTGAGACATGCGGAATGGCGCAGAATGAATCACTCGGTCCAGTTCTTTCCCACCCCATATTCTGGGAAGTTGGACTGAAGGCGAGCTTGTAGGAGCATGTCGACATGAAACTTGAGTCGAGAGTGATTGAGAGGGAATCCTCTGTTTCTGAGTTTGATACAGTATGCAACAACACTCTCTTCCTCCTCAGGTGAAAGCCACGCATTTTGTTCTGCATTGAACTGACCACAGGTCCATCCTCCCTCGAGCCTTTGTCGAAGTGTATCAGCACTGACAGTAACAGGTTTTCTCATTGCTTTCCACTTCTCCGCAACATCTCTGCAAATGGCTTTTCTGCTCTTCCTCTCACTTTCAGTCTTCTTCTGCTCATCATGGTATTCCTTCATCGCCTCTGCATAAGCTTTTTCTTGCTCAGCATGAGCCATCTGTTTCTTCTTTGCTACAGAACGGGCAATACCAGGCATTTTGTAGGAAAGATTTTTGTTAGTACACGATGTGCCAGATTGTAACATGCCCACCCTGATTTAGCTAATATCTGTCATGCATAACGTACTTAGATATGATAACTCATTGATTGTGAAGTCTTGTGTAACCCTTCACCGGCATTGAACTGGCACATCAGGAATGCTACAATCCTTACAAACAACACATGTCAGATGTCAGTAAAGGTAATCTTCATTGATATATGAAGTTTGAGTGCACTGCAAAAATCATTCAAAGGTGCTGTGTACAGAAAAGTGAAATTTCAGCTATAAATTACAACATCGTGACCTTTCCTCCTGGCAGATTTGAGATATTATACTAGCCATACATAGCTCTACATGCCATGAAAATACATCAGCAATAATTGTGTCTAAATAATGTGATTTGACAATGTTGTTGTGCATCGACGCAAGTGATGGTGGGAACACAAGTGGCGGTGGATTACTGTAGGTTAATCCCAGGCTGTGGACAAGCAGGGCAAAACCAAGCCAGATCACCCTTATCTGGTTTCTGCTCATCATTATGGGCAAACCCAAACCATTTTCGACTCATCAAGTCTCTCCACAGTTGAGACACTCTCATGAGTTCTCAATATCGATTCTAGAAAAAAAAATTGGTACTGTTAGTTTAACTTTCACCAAGAAGACTTATAAGACTTACAGGAACAGTATCTGGGAAACAGTTGTTGGTCATGTGACAGATTTTTTTCAAAGAAGCTGGATGCTGAAGTCTTGCACTCCAGTGCGTCAATTAGAAAATGATCTAAGACATCAAAAGTAAAGGCAGTCTGTGGTCGAGTGGTACTGGCTGGAAATAATTTAGCTTTCAGCAATTACAAATGCTGCTGACAATCGACCCCAGGACAGCTGCACCAGACGACATTGTGCAAAAACACTCCAGTGGAATGTATAATGGTCAACTTGGTTGGTATAGTTGGACCATGAACTGTCTCCATTAGTGAAAAATCAGCCTCTGTGTCCATTGGAATATTCTCCCATGCATGCATGTTGTCAGAAAATGGACATGGTTGTCCCCCATGGCCCATATGCCAGATAAAACCCAATTCTTTGAGTGATGTGTCATTGAAGCATTTCCCAGTCCACTCTTGAACCTTGTGGAAGGGCAAAAACTGGTGAGCATTGACAATGCAAGAACAACAGAATGTCTGATCTCCACTGCAAGTCAAACAGCGGAATTTCCCTTCACCAATCTGACAAGACTAGCACTGGGATACATCAGAGGGTTTCTCCAAGTCAAGGAGAATATCCAAGTACAAGTCTCAGAAAGGCAGATATTCTTGGATAAAGTCATTTTGTGTCTGGTCGTAATAATCTCTATTTAGTACATCATTAAAAGACACTAAATCACTATGCTTGCCTTGGTTTTTCTTTGTGAGTTCTCTACATAAGAAACAAAGTCACCAAGGGTTTGTCTATCAAAATCTTCATGACTGTTTTGCAACCATTGAGTGTCTTCTCTAATACGTTTATGAGGGCTGGAGGATGGAGATGGTGTTGGGGCAGTGTCATAAAGGCTATCAGCGCATGATTCCACCCAGGTTGGCTTCCTTCTCTTTCCAATGACTTGTTTATGAGACACATAGGAAACATCAAGGTCTTTGCCTTTAGACAAACGACCTCTTCCTTGGAAGGAAAATGTAGCTGCCTTGAGTTGAGTTTTTTTCTGGGGAGACATAGGGTTACGTGTGGGGAAAAAAATTGATATTATCAACATTCTATTTTTGATAGCTGAAACCATTCATAGAAATCACTAGAGTGCATCAACTAATCTAGTAGGTATACTGTCAAATACTTGATTTGTCCCATTCTACCCCTCCTCCTCCAAGAACCACTCCTTCCTTATTATCTACCTGTCACAACCAAGAACTATCCTGCTGCCCTACCATCTTCAAAAAATAGGCCTGTGTTGGAAAGGGGGGTCTGGATACCCCGACTCTAGAGTGTATTTTATCCCGCATAAAATGGGCATTAACGAGCCTCTCTCCTGGACCCCATGGACCGATAGAATGTTGTAAAACCTTCCTGTAAATGAAGACCATTGTCCCAGGGTAATAATTCAGTTCGGCTCCAACATCTGCTAATGTCAACTTAGCCTCATGGCCACTGCATAAACTAATCAGAAGATCAAAAAGAGAAGGGGCACCACCAAAATCTCTGTGTAATAAAGTTGTACAATTTGCAATTATTTCCAATCCTGAGAAGATTGAGGGCCAATCACAGATGGGTGGTGATGTTCTATCAGAACCTTGAAGTTCCTGAATAATGCGACTGATGGCCAAGGTGCCTACTTTGAATAGATCTGGAGCCAATACAGCAGTAATGGCATTCCAGAAATATTCAGTAGCTGATAAAGTAGCTAGCCACTCTTGGACTTCCACAGGCTTATATGAAGCCGAGGTAACCATTGGGTCTTCCAGTCTCTGCAAATGAAATCAAACAAAGTCAAAAGTAGCTAAACAACAACTAAATTTGGCCTATACCTCATGTCTTTGCATAAAATATGCTGGTGATACTGTGACTCTGCCTGCTCCAAATTCCCCACCCCCCTCTGGGACAACAAAGCCTTGAGATTGCCAAGACTGTTGGGTAGAGGACATAATTGTCTCAAGAAGTAAAGTCCATAAACCCTTAGTGGCTGAGTTCGCATATTCCTAATTTAATGTATCAATTTATGAGAGGGATTCCCAAGGAAGAATGAACATACAACCTGAGAAGAAGACAGAATATTTGGCAAGTAAATTGTTAAAATTTTACCTTGCCGGTCCACAATAGTAGCTGGTACTGAAATTTTACTGATTATAGCTGCAGAAAAGTACTTTGGTAACTGATCGGTATTAGTGAGGGGACCATCAGATTTAGGTGTAGACACTTTGGTCATCTCAGCAAATCTGTCAACACCCCAATCCACATAATCTGCAAATGATGGGAATTTAAAACCAGGTGATATCTTGCAGAGTGAAATAACTCACAAGGATTTACCATTGCATGGGCAACTGTCAGTGCAGCTCAATTGATCTCATATTCTGAGATCGACTCAGAAGCATGGAAGTTGACATCACGTGTTGCTAAGCAACTGTCTAGCTCATGTCCAATTCTTAATCTTAAGTGAGACCATTTAATAGAGCGGATCAAATAAGGCCCTAAATATAACCTCACCTTGCTTTGTGTAGAAGGTGAGTTTGCAATTTCCCCCCTCTGAAGATCCCTGTTGCTGATGATTTTCCCATAATTTCCTTGATTCTTGTGGTCAGAGCTGCTCTCAGCTTCGTTGATTGACTCATTTGTTGGTCCAATTTAACTTAAATGACTATATGAAATGATTCCAAAAAAATTGTCCCACAATCAAATTTGGATATATGAATGGAATCTACTGATGGAAGACAAATTAAATGAAGTCTCGCCCAGATTGCGACATGATCCATGTGACATAATAATTAGTACTGTAATAACTCACTCAGATGTGGCAGAGTGGGAACTAATATATTTGGCAGACTACCACAGAAGAATAACAGTAGTGTACAATAGTAAATTGGGATCCGGCAGATGTTGGCAGGACACCAGCACAAGTAGCAATGATGCTATATAATACAAACTGCCCTGCACCATTCTTCTTTGAAATTGCCTTCTGACTGACAGTCGATGATCAATGTTGAAGAACAGTATCATTGGTTGTCCGTCAGTCCAAAATATGCTAGTGTGCTGTAACATTGATCATCGACTGTCAGTCCAAAATATGCTAGTGTGCTACTAGCATATTTTGGACTGACAGTCGATGATCAATGTTACTGTTTTTCAAATCCCCTCCATGGTCAGAAGGGAAGAGTCAGCCTTCTGATCAACCTTCTGACCGGGAAGGGAAGTTTGTATCATATGGCATCATTGCTACTTGTCCTAGTGTTCTGCCACCATCTGCCTATGCCAATAGTATATTTTGACTAGCAGGCAATACTCAATGATAATGTCCTTCAGCATGTCAATGGTAAGCCGAATCAAGGCAGAATTGAGATCTACATAACAATTATCTATCTAAGACATGTAGTAGATAATAGTTGCTTTGTTGCTGGTCTCTGCAGTGTTTGATTATTATTATTATACACTACTGTACTTTTGCGCTTGCTTTCTTAATATGGCTCTTTGCTAATATACACACAGTCATGTGACTTTTTCAGCCGGCAGCAAATAAAGTGCGTCCATCAACATACATTTTCAACTATGAAGTACAAGTGACAATGAATTTACTACAAGTATGCACACAAGTAAAGTAACAAATACAAAAGGGGAGGCGAGACTTCAATGAGGGGGCCCTCCTCACCAAAGCCTCAACACTCCAGGTGAAAATGTATATAGTAAAAATATATATAATACAATACAAATTTGTCCTGTAAAAATGTTAGACCGAAATTTAAGACAAGATTAACACTTAACTAGAGAGCACTTGCCACACAAACGTACTGGCAGGTTTAGCAGTCTAGAGAACAAAACAGATCAGTTAAGGTCATCAGGAATTGAGCGCTTACCACAAACAAAAAGTCGGAACAGATGATGCAAAAAAGTTGGAGCAGGCTATTAAAAAGTCAGAGCAGGAGCCACTGACAAGTGGCATGCACTGCGCTGAGCCCCAGTCTCAATAAGCAGGAGCCACTGACAAGTGGCATGCACTGCACTAGTCCCAATAAGCGAAATACTAAATACAAAGACATTAGCCCACAGATGTGAGAGGAGAAGGACTTACTGTTTGAGTAAAGGTTTAACTGGGCTAGCCCAAGTCAAAAACCGTAAGTATAATACTAAATAGAACAAAGATTAGCAACCGGATGCGAGAGAAGGAGAACTTACCATTGAGCAACTAGAGGGCGCTCAAAAGGAAGGGTGGCTCTCATTGCGCCATCCCTAAGTATCAAAAATCCTATGTATGACAGACATTAGCAAGCAGGTGCAAGAAATCAAGTACTTACCTTGGGAGACCCCAAAAGAAAGAGAGTATATGTAAATGAAAACAGTTAGTAAGTAGGCGCGCCAAAAAAATTGAACTTACTATGTTTGAAGGGCGACTGAGGGTAGTACCTTTGAATTCTTGCAGCTGCAGTCTGCAAGAACCCAAAGGAGTACGCCAGAAGTCGCCCTTGAGTAACGACACTGACAAAAATAAAGTAAAGGAACGAAGGGGAATGATGAAGGTAAGACGAAAGGAGAGATTGAACTGTGAGAACTGGTTGTTGTTGTTCATATGCACATGTCAGTTTGTTGTTATTTGTAGAGTCACATGATAATCAACAATAACAATAAACTGTGCTACAACAATTCAACATGCATCAAAAAATCCACTCAACACATGCCGGCACATGTTGATTTTGTGGATTTTTCATGCGACATGTTGAATTGTAGATTAGTCAATGTGTTGCTGTGGCACAGTTTATTGTTATTGTTGATTATCATGTGACTTTACAAATAACAACAAACTGACACTTGACGCAATCAACCAACATTCAACTTTGACTTGTCATCTTCTCTTTGTGCTTGTTTAAAGTACATAACGGTAAGTGTTATTTGGCTCATGTCATTTACTAATTTGATATCTATATTAGTCTTACCTTTACCACTCGCCATGGTGAAGTCTAAACAGACATGCAAGAAGTTTACCGGTGGCACTGTATCACGAATTGCCTTGTCGTTGCCAGCACCTACTGGAGTGGTCACTGTGCCGGGTGAGCTGAATGTGAGAGAGCCGTCTGAACACAATGAGGTAAGTGATTAGTTACCTACTATTTGCACTAACACGTGTCTTTGTTTGCAGTTTTGCCTCATCTGCAGAGACGGTTCTGTAGGGGATGATTGCCTTTTCCTCTGCAGCACCTGTCTGCGGGTGATGTGTTCAAACTCACATTTATTTTATTTTATAAGGTTTTTACAGGAAGGGGCAACCGCTCCTTCCTTCGTTCCTCCCAATTTGTGCTATGTTGGAGGTTTCACTCCATTCCCAACTGTCTTCAGCACCCATGCTCATGCTCCATCTCGTCCTCATCGACCACGATGTCACCAGTGGCTGTTTTGAACTGGCCTCCAACTTCCTTCGGCCATACTTCCCCAGCGGAGGGTTTGAATTTCGGTCCATCACATTCGACATCGGCAATGCCTCAAAGATCGATGAGTACTGGTTGCAGGCGACTGCCATTGTCCAGTCGCTGATGAGCTCCAACTGGGCTCGTGTCGTCATCGCCATCACTAATCACACTGACAACGAGCATGGGGATCCGTTTATTGGGTACGAGGGCAACAAGAAGTCATATGTTTCGGCACGCGTTCACTCTGTAAGTGGCATTTTTTTGACTAACATTGTATTTGCTCATTTGACACCAAAGGTTCTCGATGTTCTGCTGTCACCTTGGCATCCCCTGATTCATGGTGTCGCAGAATCATACTTATGGCTCTTTTCATGTGGCACGCTCATCAACAATGTCACTTCCTTTTCATACTTGCAACAGGCGGTCATAGAGTAAGTCCATTTGATCTTATCTTTGCAAATACTAACTAACCCTTACAGTCATCGCATCACAGCCACTATTGGCTTTAATGCTGTTCGTTTTCAGCCGAGTTTCACCACCCACATTTTGCTCACATTCGCGGAGCTGGTCATCATTGAGTGTTTGCCCATTCACACCGTCTTCCCTGACATGTTGGGCCAGTCCTACAAACTTGGGCGCCACACTGACGTGTTCCTGCTGATGCCTGACAACTCAGGTTCGTTGGCTGTCACCAAGTTCGCCTGGACGCATTCCGAAATTTGCCCTTGGGGTCAGTACCTGCTGGTCCAGTGCCCACAGTGTGGGTGGAGTAACACCTGGTGTTCTGTCAACATACACAAAGATTACATCTTTGAATGCAAGAATGGGCAATGTAGGAAAAAGTATGTATTCTCACAACCACCTCATTCCAGGATCCTTTTGCCAGGCAAAAGACCTGGCTCCTGCTGGATTTCGGTTGTCTTGAGGCCCATGCCTGGTATCCCTAATGAGGATGAGAATTAGGATACAATTATTTTGTCTTAGCTTTTTCGTACATCCCTTCATGTTTCATTTTTATTCATCTTACTTGATTAGATTACTCTCATCTACACACCGCTCAATGGAAGTATAACCTGTTTTGGATCTTTTTACCTGATGTGAATTTGTCTATTATCTACACTGTCTAACTCCACCACTCAATGGAAGTATAATGTGCCTTTAATCTTGTTACTTGATGTGAATTTGACTGTCAATATATCCAATTTGATAATTGATTCAAGATAAAAATTGCAGGTAGGCTGGTACAGGCAGTAGGAGGGTGGCTAGCTGAAATTGCTGATAAACATGGGTGTTCAAATTAATTTCAGCTAGCCACCCTCCTACCGCCTGTACCAGCCTACCTGCAATTTTTATCTTGAATCAATTACAATGTCTACCGACTGGTCTATTGCCTTTAAGCCAATTCTCGACCTTCACTCTAAGGCCATTTTTGCTGCAGGTTCCTCATCTGTTGGAAAACCTGTGATGAGGAAGATTCAGAAGGCCATACTAGCTGCTTGAGACGAGCAAGAGGAACCTGTTGCCTTGCCTACTTCCTTGAAAAAGGTCACAAAATTTTTATACTGTACATGTATTTAGTTGTCTGATGGATATACATAAATGTTACCTACAGGCAATAAAAGAATACTATGCCAAAGACAAGGAAGAGGCAGACGAACGTGAGGCAGCGAGTCACCCAAGAGAACCATCTTTCTATAAGAAACCCCTGTCTGAGTGGGACGTAGCACAGAAATTATTTAAGCAGGAGATCAACACATATGACAAGGCCCAACAACAGAGTAAAGGCCTAGAGTATTCAATCAAGTACCGCACTGGGAATGCCAGGGAGTGGTTCAACAACATGACACCTTCACAACAGCAGGAGGTCAAGTTTGCCATGAAGAAATGGAATGAGGAGGGGGTGCCAGAAGAAACTCAGGCAATGTAAGTTTTACTTCAAATCTATGGTTATTCCAGTCTAACACTTTGGCTTGAGATATCATAAGAATAACCTCAAGAAAACTCTGGAAGATTTTGCAGAGCAAATTTGGCGCACCATGGGTTGTTGCATAGTAATGCTTGTTAGTCATAAGAAAAAAGCTAGTCAGACATTGTCCGTCAGTCTGTAAGTCATCAAATCAACATGGAAATCTCAAGACTAACTAAACTACTGTAGACACGAAACTACACCACAGAATGCCAAGAAACATTTTTCTGTGAGCTCGAGTGGTATCCAGGAGTGGGCTGCAAATGGATTTGAATCCTTTGGAGAATGGTCTAAGACTGAATTTTGTACGTGTTTCATTTGATTTTAAATATCATGCTCACTGACTATTAAATTGATAGACCCTTCAGAGGATTCAGACCATGCGGCTTCGGACTGTGAGGATGGACCTGTCTTACCTGAAATAATAGTAGATGATGAGGGGTATGCAAAACTTCCTCTTCATGATGGTATTGGCCTCAAGGGTCAACATGAATTGATTAGAAGTATCTTTCATACTTCATACAGTAAGATCTAACATCTTCAATATGACATTTTATTGACTCAATGGTTTGTAGAAGTCTGCACAGGCAGCTCTAGACCTGTACCTTGGGGCGTGATAACTGCCAGCCCATCCAATTATTTGAAATCTGGTTCAGTTCTCACAGGATATGTGGTCAAAGACCCTTCTCATATGAAGACAGAGGAGGTAAATCATCTATGGATGTATTGGGAACAACGTTCTGCTACAAATCAAAAGCTAGTCATCTTTATCAAGGCCAAGGATGCTGATATTCAGATCACTGGGAAGTCCAAGATGAAGGTAGTGAGCACCCTAGACTTAGATGAAGAAGATCAAGGCTGGCTAGCTCCATTTACCTCTCATTTCACAGAACGTACAACACAGCTGGCCACCCATGCAATAATACCAGATGATGTTGCCATCAATGACCGATACACATTTTTAGAAACCCTTAGCAAGAATGAAAACTACTTGGAGCTTATGGATGCCACTAGGGACCTGGCAATATTAGCCAAACAGAATGTTAATGTCACTTGGTGCTGTTTTCAATTTTATGGCTTATATGTCCAACAGCCAATTTCTGAGCAACACCAAGATTTGCCTACCTGGGCTGACTGGTCTTGGAGTGAAAATTATCTTCCTGAGGACATTCACACCTCATATGCAACATTGACAGCCAGCTTAAACAAGCTACAGACCTGTCCAATCTCAGGGCCATCATCGGCAATGCCAGTAGTACTAGGAATTGGACTCCTCTATAGGGAGTCTAAACACGTGATAGAGTATGAGGAAGATGAGGCTAATCCCAATACCCCTTTCTACCTACCTCATTCTGCTATTGATCTACAGTTCTTGGTCGCTCTGGATGAGGCTGTCCAGGAAGTCTTGTGCTCAGTCGTTAGTCAGATTGAGAGGCTGAATAAAGAGGCACTCAGTGACAATGATGAGAAGATGAGGATGGTGGTAGAGAAGGAAAGGCATGAGGTTGGGGAGAAGAATGTTGAGTCAGAGGAGAATGTAGTTAGGGGAGAAGAACAGCAGGAGCAGGAGGTTGAAGAGGTGGTGCAGAAAGGGAGGAAGAGAAAAATTAACCATGCTTTGTCAAGTAAGTCTAAGAAGCCTAGGACTGAGCCTGTGGTTCGTAGATCAGGTAGGGCAAGGCAACCCTCTAAGAGATCCCAGAAGATATGATCTTATATCCTCCATCACCTTCATTACTAGTCAATCTTGTACAGTAATTACATATACTTGTCTAGACTTGAGCAGTGCCTGGTGATAAGTTATGACTTGAGTATAAACTGGCTTTCCTCGCTCTATGTACATATATATTGGCCAGCCTAACTCCTACATAGGTAGATGCAGGATGGCCGGTATGCTAGTTTAATATCTGCAAACCGGCCAGCTTGGCTTCTACATAGGTAAATGCAGGATGGCCAGTATGCTAGTTTAATACTTGCAAACCGGCTAGCCTGGCTTCTACATAAGTAAATGTAGGATGGTCAGTCTGCTAGGTTAAGACTTACAAACTGGCCAGCCTATTAGCATACATAGGTAAATGCAGGACAGCCGGTATGCTAGTTTAATACCTGCAAACCGGCCAGCCTGGCCTCTATATAAGTAAATGCAGGTCGGCCAGTATGCTAGTATAATGCTTGCAAACCGGCCAGCCTATTAGCATACATAGGTGAATGCAGGATGACCAGTATGCTAGTTTCATACCTACAAACTGGCCAGCTTCATGGCTACCCAAGTGGCAGCTGGTATGCTAGTTCAAGCTTACAAACTGGCCAGCCTTGCCTGTACATAGGTATATGCAGGGTGGCTGAAATGTTGTTTTAGACTTACAAACTGGCCAGCCTGATGGCTACCTAGGTGGATGTATGATGACTGGTATGCTAGTTCAGAACATACAAACTAGCCAGCCTTACCCATACATAGGTAGATGCAGGATGGCCAGTTTGCTAGATTAAGACCTACATACTGGCCAGCCTGGTTTCTACTGAGGTAGAGATTTGGGGTGGCTAATATAATCTTAATCCCACATATTGGGCCAGCCCATGTCTGCCTATGTAGAAGCAAGGCTGGCCAGTTACAAATATAGATGTGAAACAGTCAGCATCCTAATACACCAGTAAGCCTTGATATTGGTATATCTACAGCTGGCAGTTGTCTTACATCTACTGGCTGGTCATGCTTTTACAATAGTATGGTAGTGTATTATACATGTGGACTACTACTATACAAGGCTGGCCAGCATGTATTCTACATAGACCGGCCAGGGACTGGCTGGCCATGATTCTACAGGGTTTTGGCACATCTGGAGTACTGGTTCTACATAGGAAATTGACTGAAGTATGTGCTATAGCAGCTGCCAAGTATGACATCCTTCCTACAGATGTTTATGACAACAATGAGTACAAAGAATATGTGTGTAGTCAAGTGCAAGACTTGTTGGACGGTGGTAATTTTCTTCATAATGGTGTTGATGAGCAGGTACATTTACATGAGATACCATTACATCTACTAATATTTTCTACCAGGGGAGGACCAACAACCTCATGAATGACGCACTCGGAGAGTTCTGCAGTACATTTTTCTACATGAGCGAACATGCGCTCGCTAAGTCTTTTCCGGATGAATTCGCTGAAGCTGTCCCCAAAGGTGATGTTGCACTTGGAGCAACTACAGTATATTCCATTGTTCTCGTCATAGCCTGTGTGCTCATCATTGCCAGCTCACTGCAGCCATTGACGAGTACAAGACCAGTATCTACAAACCAATGAAATTTGTCTCTGAGTTGTATCAGCCCATCTACAACAGTGTCATGCAACTCTACGATGATGTCAAACTTGACCCTTATCATTCGAAGAAATGTCAAGCAGTTCGTGAGAAATGGGTGCACGCTGCAGGGTATATATTTTTATTATTGATTTATTGGTTTACTTGACACCCATTAACAGTACTCTCACACGTAATCAATCAAACCGGCATCATAATTGGGGTCTGAAGTTGAAGCTCGACTAGGCACAATTTGTTTTAGGATACATGGCATAGTGATGATTTGTTGATTGTGCTAATATTGGATTTGAGTCTTGTCTGCCTTGCTCTGTAGCCTTCATCAGCAAACTATTAATTTCGCGACAATTCCCACACACTTGACAATTCCGCACAATTCCGTACAAGGACCACAGGTCCCACAGACATCACAAACAAATGGCATAAGTCAGTGTACAAGCTCACACACTATACAAGCGACACAAAACATTACACATTGTAGCACTTGTAAAAGGCATAAATAATACTAGCTAGTTTGTATACATATGCACAGCGAGAACCGCCTATTCACTATGCTACATGGTCTAATATTTTCATTTTTATTAATAACAGTGGTCCTATGAAATAAAAATGTACTTACTACTTGGTGTCACGCTCGAATAGTAAACATTGTGATACCACCTTTCCTCCGGCACTCTGAGTGCATGTGTCTGACGTTGAGGTTGGCCAATAATAGACGCTGGTTTGCAGCTTCTGCCCGGCGGTGGGAGATATGGATAAGTATTTTGTGCTGTTTCAAAAGGCAGTCGGCCAAGTGTTTTTGAGCTTGACACACTTTGCGTTTGGCCTGGGCTGCCTCAAGTGCGAGGTCGGAGTCTTCTTCTTCTGCAGGCTGATCAAACAAGTAGTTTGACTCGGCTGAGTCTCGTTCCTGCAGGTATGAGTAATAAAACAACAGATAAGCGGGTACAACTCACAAAATGCATTGGTATAGGTAAGCTCTCGTCGTCATCTTCCTCCTCCTTGACATAATGTGATTGCGGAGAATGTGTAGGGCATGGATGTCCTTTATCAGGCCAACTTGAAGGGGATGATGAGGCTTGAGGAGGCATCAGAGCCATGAGAGTCAAAAGAAGGATCGTAGGAATGGTGAGAGGGAGGATAATAGTTTGTTTTAGGAGAGGAATAAGTAAATATCTCAGAATGAGAGAACATATGGATGTACATGCGCCTAGACTGAATAAAAGATGTGTGGGAACTTCAGTGCACACATCATCAATGCCGACACCTACCTGTCCAAAGTGCGGGAAAGTCTTCACCAAGGACTCCAGCGTCACTCGCCATCTAAGTCAGCCTCGTACATCTTGTCACAGTTCCATTCGTGACATCATCAACATCTTGGAATTCATGGACGTAGTTCCACCGCAGCAATCCCTCGATCTACCTCAGAATTTGGATACTAGTAGTGTTGGTATGGGTCAGGGATTTGGGGTTGGGGATGACTCACAATTCAATGCTCAGGCTGGGGATTCCATGGATACAAACTTAGATGGAGACCTTGCAGGAAATTCACCTCTGATCAATGAGGAATGGTATGAGGGTGCAGCCAGGTGCTATTCTCAGGACAGCAACACATTTCTGGATCTTTTCGATGCCGACGAGCATGCAGAATACAGGAAGGAGAATCTGTTCTATCCATTCGCATCGAGGGAAGAGTGGGAGGTCACCGACTTCCTCCTGCGTTCTGCCCTTAGCATGGCAGCAATCAACAATTTTCTGCAGCTCTCTATGGTACGTATCTTCCTTGTTGCTGATCTTGACATTACCTCGCAGATAAAACACTTACAACTATCGTTCAAAAATGCCAAAGATTTGCGGAGTCAGGCTGAAATGCTGCCAAAGGGACCAAGCTGGAAATGCCAACTCATTCCCTCGCTCCATGGCACAAAGAGCCCAATTCGACTATTTTGGAGGGACCCGGTCGAGTGTTTGGAGAGTCTCTTCAGCAATCCTCTCTTTCACGACAAACTTGACTTTATCCCTCGTCATGTTTACAAGACTGCAGCACGCCTCTTGTGTGTGTGATCGGAATGGTTGACAGGTGATGCTGCTTGGAATATTCAGGTACATGCTGTTGATGGACTCACAATGTGCACAATCTCACAAGACTGTAGGATCAACTGCCCCAAGGCACAACAATCCTTGGCACCGTGCTTTTGTCTGACAAGACCAATGTCACGATGATGACAGATGCCAGGGTCACACACCTGCTTCTGCTAGGCCTTGCAAATATTTGCATGCGCACTCGTACAAAGCTCTCGTCCAAGGCCTTCATGCTTGTGGCTCTCCTCCCTATCCTGCAGTACTTACACCCTAATCAACGAATGTGGGGTATGCTCGAGGATCGTCTCATCTATGAATGTCTTTCAATCGTTTTGCAGCCCTTGATGAAAGCCACCAAACTTGGAATTATGATGTCTGACCCAGTGAGAAACATCCGCCACTGTTTTACCCCCCTTGCTGCATACATTGTTGATACTCCCGAGGCATGTATGCTCGCATGTGTTCGCGGTAAAACTTCTCCATTCACACTGGTGTCGTACCTGCAGTTCGGGGACAACTTTTGTCACCCTGCACGTACACGTGCCATCACTCTCGAGCAGCTTGCCAATGTTGATGTCGATCCCAACAATCTTGAAGCTTTTTTTGCTGCATGCGCAGAATTCCGGCTAAATGGTGTCTTTACACCTTTCTGGAAGGGCTGGCGCTTCAGTGATCCTACAATATTCCTTACACCGGAAGCTCTGCATCACTGGCATAAGCAATTCTATGACCACGACATGCAATGGTGCCTTGTAGTTCTTGGAGCGGTGGAATTTTATTTCCGGTTCTTGATATTGCAACCCATCACAGGCTATCGCCACTTCGCCAATGGAATCTCCAAATTGAAACAGGTCACGGGTAGAGTCCACCGTGATATACAGCATTATATCGTTGGAGTGATTGCTGGTGCAGCACCTCGTCGATTTGTGGTTGCAATTCGTGCTCTAATGGATGTCTGATACTTAGCGTAGTCTCCCTCACCTGATGACAATGTCCTGGCATCTATCGACAGATCGCTCGCTATATTTCACTATAACAAGAATGTCGTCATGACTCTAGGCGCTCGGATGGGCACAAAGAGAGTCATCGATAATTGGCACATTCCCAAGCTGGAGCTCATGCAGAGCATTACCGCTAGTGTAACCCAAGTCAGCGCCCTCATACAGTGGTCTGCGGATGCGACTGAACACGCACACATCTCCAAAATCAAGGATCCAGTGCAGCGCACAAACAACAACGATTATGATCCCCAAATCTGTCGTCACTTAGATCGAGCAGAAGGGGACGGGGACTGGGATGAGGAAGAAAACAGGGCACCAAAGGATCCACAGACCGCACTTTTAGAAGAACTGAATCACACACGTACGAGTAGTGTTGCCGCGGCTCCGGCTTCGAGCCCGGCTGCAGCCGAAATTAAAATGTGGCTGTCCAAGCCATTACAAATGCACAGCTTACATACTCAAGGGCCCAGCTCGGCCAATTTAGCCATGGCTGGCAGGTCAAGCCAGCTGGCAGCCGTTATATTTATAAAAATAATCAATAGATTTGTTGAGGACAGTCCACCATAAAGCTCTCAAATATGCATCCTGGCACCCAGTCACAGTACATTTAAGAACAAAGACTGGCCATTGGTTCTGCCGTTCAATGGTCTGCTCGGCCGCAACTGACATGCACAACTCTTTTTGTTCATGACAGATGAGCTCGGACAGCGTCAACAGATCAGAAGTCAACACTTGAACAACAGCGGATTCACTCACTCAATACTTCGGGCATAGACTTCGTGATGAGAGTGGCACACAGTTCGAGAAAATGGCAGGAAATGGCGGCGATGAAGTCGGGCTTGGTGCAAAGGTTTCAGATGTGACAGAAAGCGCTGTGTATGCATGACAGAGACAGATGACATGAATGCAAGCTGACATAATGCTTCCCACAGTATTTTTTTCAGCTCTGCAATGGCTGTCAGGAAGGTGATCAATAATTTTGTTGCCTGTTGTACTCACCTAGCAGGAGGATTTGAGAAGCCATGATGGTACAGTTTGTGGTGGCGCAAAGCAAGATGGGCAAGACATGTTGGCATCAGCATTCAGATCAATGTTGTAAATTTCATGTATCGCATAACAGACATCATTGGGTAGTACAGGTTACCAATAATAAGCATTATTAGCTACTACACTGAATCATTTTCTCGTGCTCTGACATATATTGTTGTCATAAAGGAATTTGCGTCCGTTAGACGCATTACATGTAACATACCGCACAAGCGTAAAGGGTAAGGAGAGATCACAGGTTGCAAACAGAATGGGGAGTTGAGCGATAATGGTTGGTGCAAGATATAAGTGACAGTAGCACACAGTGGAAGAGATAGGTGAATCAACAAGATCAACAGTTTACTGCTGACCGAAACTAAAGCCTCCTTGAGGAGCATTGCCAACCTTCAGTGAAGTTGAGTCGCTCTTTCTTCAGCGAAAACTTGACCATTTGTAAGGCCTCCATCAGAGGCGGGCTGATGCGATTTCTTCTCTTTGTGTATGTCTCACTGCTGGATGAAAAAATGTGTTCGCAGGGAACAGCGGAGGCCTGGATGGGGAGATAGTCCATTGCGATTGAATAGATGGTCGGAAATATGGGCTGTGCCGTCTAGTTGACACATCATGATCAGCGAAATGTAATGGAGACATGGGATTCTTACCATCCAAAATGCAAGTAAATTTGTTCCCCGTGGGCTATGGACAGCTGTGCTGTAAGAGCTAAACTCTTGTTCTACTGTTTGGGTGCCACCCTCATTATGCGGCAGCATATCTATGTCAGAAAGTCCATAGATCGTTGAGCCTAGTGTTGCAGCAGCATGTGTCTGGTGATCTGACTGTTCCAAGGGTAGAGAGAGTGCAGAGCCAGAGGTATCTCTCGCTCTTTTCTTCTGCATCTACAGCATATCAGATCAAAGTTGCACTTTTATGAGGGTAAATAAACACACCAGTTCAAGAATATGATCCCTGGCCTTGTTGACTTGGACCATGTCCCAATTATCATTCATCCAAGACATACAAATCGCAGGATCAATGACTGTACAAACACACATGAGAATCAGCCTTGAATAAAAGAAACACGTGGGACTGACACATGGCGACTCCATATGCTCCTGTGTGGCTCATCCGGTCATGGTATTTATCAGTCCAAGTTAAACCAATGGCGACAAAAGGTGCCAAGTGTGCTAAACGCTGTGCCAAGTCCTTCCACTTTTTGACCAACCTTTCGAAAGCTGGAATGGTACAACTTAGCACAGGTGTGCTTTTGCTAGACATGCTTTGCTGAACGGCATGCGGTGCCTAATATAAAATGGTAAGTATATCTCAATTTTGGACAAATTAAGGCCGACCTCTAGGACCACCTCAAGATATCTTGCAAAATTTGCCATTCCACTGGCTCTAACTTCAGATGGAATATAGCCCTTTGATCATTATCATCAAGGAAGTCGTCAATGGCCTGGGCTGCTGTTTAGCTGATGCCAAGGATCATGATATGAGGCCTTACCTGCCGAAGTGTTCTTAAATGATTAAGCATGATGTAGGTCGAGTCCCAACATGTGGGCTCATCGCACAGCAGTTCAACAACCGGGAGCACTATCTCCTCATAATTGTTGTTTTGGAAAATCTTCGCATCGTTGCCCAAGCGAATGACATCTCTAAAGTTATCACGTCATTTGTTTGACACGCAGATTGCATGCACAACAGCCCTGGCCCGACAGATAACATCACCTTGCAGAGCCGTGATATACACTGCCTTGTTGAAAGAGACATTGCCAACTACGAAAGGACCGGCGACATCTGAAAGGTCCACAGTAGAATGCTCGTCCATGATGTGCTGCACACATATATTGATTATGTGTGGAAAGCATGGGATCCTGTGATCAACAGCATCGAATTCGATCCCTTGTCGCAGCAATTGGCGAGAAAGTTCTTCCATTGCAGTCTGGTTATTGGAAGCATTGTTGAGCATTAAGTGTCCCATCTGGACCGAGTCAGAGCATGTCAAACAGCACAAATAAACACTGACATTATGTATCACACGGGCACACTTGATCAGATTGAACATCATTGACCCGAGTGCCTTCCCTGTATGACTACCCGGCATGTAATGAAAAGCGATTAGAGCGCCCTTCAAGATGAGCGCTGAATTGGCATTTTCCCTTGCAAGCCAATGGGCAGTAAGTGTGAGGAAGGGGCGGAGCTTAGGATCTGACCAGAGGTCAGATGTGAACGAGACTTTTCCTTGGGCCTTCTACAGGACATAAGATACTGCATATTATCAGTAGCTAAACACTTACTGCAAGGTCATGTTTCATGACCGGGAAGTAGTCATGCCACGCATCTATGATCAGTGAGTGAAATTTCGTGCGGCGAGGAATATCCGACTCCTTTAGATCTTGACACATGAGACAGAGCAGCCGGCGAAACTCTGGGCACTCGACAGCATTAATTGGCTGGAGATGACCGTTAATAATGTTGCATGTAAAATAAATACTACTCACCTGGTCGTCAGCTATGATGAATCTAACAATATGTTGGTGCATCTCATCAACTGAAAGTCCAGCAAAACAGCTTCTGACTGTGCAGGCAGTGAATTGTTGCATACGGGATTGGGGGGAACACCGAATGTCTCAATTGTACCATCTGGGTCCTGGCCGAGCCTTTTACGCATCTGCGAGATGGTCCAGCCCTCGTCGAGTCGGGATTGCACCTCGTTGATCAAAATTGGCCAGGCCACTGGGCCCCGGCACTCACATTCTGCTAGGTAAAGGTCCATGTGATAGACATGCACGTGGGTGCGAAGAGTGCCCATGGTTGAACTAGCAGCATACATCTGGATTTTCCATGAAGGGTCTTTCTTATGTATATCCCTGTTGGAGGAGTGAGATTGACAAAACACTCCCAGACATGACACTTACTCGCAGGGGATACAGGTATGTTTAAGTGATGCCTCTGTCCTATAGAATGGGGGATGTCGACAACTGCCACCCCCTTTCATTTTCTTTTCCCATCATGGGTGGTTAAAGGATTCGATGGAGTCGTAGCAAAGGGATTGGTTGGGGCGGTGGCCAAGGGATTAGGTGGAGTGGTGGCCAAGGGATTGATTGGAGTAGAATTGAGGGCACCGTCGCCTGTCTGAAGTGGGCTAGAGGCTGGATTAGGTGCAACTATTATGGGAGCACCATCCTCCTCATCATTGGCACTGATTTCATTGATGTTGAAGAATTCAGTATCACCATCTTGATATCTTCGAGGACGCTGATGCTCTCGTTGAGGGCGTTGAAGGGCAGTGGAAGTTGCTGCGGTAGTATTGATGGTTGCTGCAGCAACAGCAGTAGTGGTGGGATTGGGAGTAACAGCTGGGGCGTCAGCCTGGGTAGCATTGGCATTTTTTCAATTTTTGCTGCGACGGTTGTTCATATTAGTGATGATAGAGCTATAGATACAACAAGTGAATCACCTGTATATATATAAAACAAAACTTCAACCTGGGGAGACCCAGGAAAATCCCAATGTGTGTGGTGGGGAAAAACCAGTTACACCTGGACTTGAGGCTCGCCAGGATATTTAGGGTTGCAGGATCCGATCACTATAGCATTAATGGAAATATGCAAACAGGACAATGGAACGCACGCTGGTACATAATATCAGCTGTCTTCGACAGCATCACAAGTGAAAGGTCCCTAGGGCCTAGGCTGTGCTGCATGACATAGTCTTGAATGTGAGGTAGGGGATGCATCAATGAGTCCATGAGTAGGAAAGCATAGGCTGAGTTGTTGCTGGGGCTGTGCTCGAGGCTGATCAAATCCAATAATGATCAAGATTTGAGATGTGATGATTCAGAGCTGGCAGCAAGTTGGCAGCAAGTTGGAAGATAAGAGACACGTGGGAGTTACTCAGAGAGAAGTCAGGATGTACATATTACATGATGAGCATCACTGCACTGAAAGTTCAAGTTCTCATGTTCGTTTCACAGCTTCAAGCAGGCTGTGCATTTTAAATATTATTAATATTCCATCTAATTGGTCTCACTTAGCCTCACGGAAGCACAGGCTGCGAGGATTAGCCAGCATAAGGATTTTCCTGGACGCGAGCCCGGGAAAATCCGATGAATAGACAAGGTAGCTAAGGACAAATAGTGGAGACCATAGATAAATATAAAGAGCAACTCCAGGATGCGCGAACGTGCGCGCGTTCGTGCTTGAAAAGAGAAGCCATGGGCTGGGTGACAACGTAAGGGTGGGTGACGAGAAAAATATGCTAATGCAATGACGGGCAAGTGAGAAGAGGTCAACACGAGAATACTCCTTGAAGACATACCTAGTGCGATGACGGGCAAGTGAGAAGAGGCGAGGACCTCCTAATTGCCCACACGCACTAGGAAAACAAAATAAAAAACGAATCTCCACCAGGACAGAGATTGCTCAGCATATGCGTCATGCCGAGAGCGCCCAGAGCACGTGCCACAATGGCAAAGGGGTAGACCCCGGGTCAGCCAGCACATGGGAAAAACTCGAAAGTATCGACCAATTAGACTTGTGTAAAGACTCGATTAAACTCGATTAAATTGCAAATACATGGTAGCTATAGGAAATACAATATTTGCTGATGCCACCCGCTCGCTACACCTCTGGCAGCCAGACTATATATTAGATGTATGCACGCACACACTGGCAAGGGAGGGGCTACACGAGGTATTTATTGGTGGTCAAGATGACAATCAACAGAAGCCAGACTTACAGAGAAATGATAGATGTCGTTGGCTTTTGTCAAGGTTGTTTTCTTGCTGTTCTGCATTATGGCTTGCGTTAGTGCTAGCAATTTCAGAGTAGATGAGAGTTGCTCACATTGATATTGATGGAGGTTGCATGTTTTCGCAATGTTCTCAAAGCACTCTGACTTTCCCTCTTCGCTAACATTGGGCCCTTGCACTGAAGCAAAAGCAGCATCAATTACTGAAATGAGCTCCAGCCAATTCCAGTCACTGAAGTGCACATCAGATGATATCAGAAGTAACCCTTAATGTCCGCTCACTTGTTTTTGATCTTCTCTTGAGCTCGTTCCCCCTCGTCCTTGTACAGACCACATTTGCGCCAGATTTCCCTGTGAGTCTCATTACATACAAGACTGGCTGAACAGATCGACTTCCCGACATCACTTTCTAGCAAGGTGTTTGCTTTGTCCCACAATTGGAGTTCTTGCAGAATGATCAGATGCAAGTGGAAGCAGTCCACAGCCATATATGATGGTGTAGGACATGATGTGACATGATGGTGAGCCAATTTGTAGAGCAATGTGCGAGTGTTTGGAGGAGTTCCAAGGTCATTCGCCTACTCCTCACAATTAGAGTGTGTTATTTGCAACACAATGCGATGCACAAACCTGGAGAATTGTGCCTGTCACAACCCAGTATATGTACTGATCCTCTTGGAACTGCTTGTGCATTCGATTGTAACCTTAAAGACCACATGATTCGACTATTGTACAAAGGAAGGAACAGGTAGAAATACTCACTTGTTGACAAGATTTCCAGTTGCCAGTTCGCACATGAGCGAAGAACGTCTGTGCACCGAGTTCCTCGCTCTGAGGTTGCTGCTTGAATGCATTATCAAACATGGCTACCATGTCGGAGTCTTGTTTGCAGTGTCCAAGAATGCAAGTGTGTCGATCTTTGATGCAGGATTCTCCAAAAGGCGGAAAGCCCACAGAATAAGAGCCGTGTTGACGAAGACCGACCAATTCGCGAGATGTTGACTGGGACACACTCTGACATATTCAAGTACGACATAAAAAATGGTCGAGAGATGAACGATGTCACTCACCAATGGCCAAAGCCATAAGTAAAAAACCGGAGATCATCGCGCACATGACCTGCATCATCAATCCAACGCTGAGGATTAAATGTCTGTGGTTCTGGAAAGACTTCAGGGTGGTTTGCGATGGCCCTGAAGCATGAGCGTCAGACCCAAAGGTGAGAGGACGAAAATGATTGCCTACTGACCAATGGTTCCCAATAACAGTTGCAACTGCTGGAATGAGGTATTTGTTCCAAATGATGTCCTTACTCGCGCGATGTGCAAAGCCTATAGTGCAAGGTGGTCGATCATTATCGCATCATCACAACACAAATAAGATGTACCTCCAATACAGACAGGTCTCCACCTGAGACTCTCGAGCATAAACACGGTAACCTGCAGCAGCATTTCCTGATCATCAAATGTTGGCACTAATCAGTAGCTATCTCAGTCAGTAGACAAATAAAGGAAATGCATAACCTACGCTGTGTACGCCCCACGACATTATTGAGTTCCTCTTGTACGTGAGCCTGCACATCCATATGAGTGGCAGCAGCCATCATCATAATTGTGATTGCAGACACAGTCTACAACAGTTGTTGAGCGAAGACATGATGCAATGTAAGAACTTACCATATCAGAACTGGCCCCAAATATCACACCTGCAAGGTATCCCAGTCCCTTATCTTCGAGCTGATACTGTTTCTGGTGCTCTAATATGAACCTCGCAAAGGATGGCCTTGCAGTCCCCTCACGCTTCACAATGGTGAGCAAGCATATATATCATCACAGGAAAATCATGGACCATCTGTCTTCGCACTGCATCTAACAGCCCGTCATAGAAAGTAAGTTCTTCTTTGTGCCATGCATTCAGCTGACTCCGGTAGCCTGGGACGAAACGCAAGATGGGATACGCATCCACAAGATATGCTCCCGGCTTCATAGCTTGACCAAAACACGCAGAAAACATGTTGATGGAAACGACTTCAGGATCTGTATATGAAGTCGGAGTGATTTTTCCATAGGCAAAGGGCATGATCACGGAAGCTGAATAACTAAAATCTTCGGATTACCACTTGTACCGCAAGTATGAGCTGGTGTTCGTACCGCATGGCATGTCTCTGGTGGTTCTTTGGATCATTTAAGATATCTAGAACCAGATTCTTTGCATGCCTGGTCTGCATGGGCTCATACATAGGTCTCCGCAACCTTAGGTTGCAAGTTTGCATGCAAGACCCTGGTTTACATTTAGTCACTGATCATACCTAGTAGAGACAGGGTTCGTACCTGCGCATCCGGCGCCATCTCTCATTACTGTCCTCAAGGTGCATTCTCAACCCACCAGACAACGTCTCTTGCACTGAAATAGAATGTGGGTGGTCGGCAACATTTGCTCCCTGTTTTTCCATGATATCCACCGCAGCCTATGACATGATCTACTTCATGTCTGGCTAGACAGTGTATTGTTTTATGCTAACCTGATGGCGTCCTATAACTACGAAAATCCTATGGCCTTGTTTGAGCGAGAACACAGGTCCGTATTGTTCTATCCATTTCACAAATTGAAACGGCACACTGCATGAGGGGTTAGACAGAAATCATGTTGGTATCCCTCGACAATGACTTACTATGACTTTGGCATTGCATTTCCTAATAGCCAACGTCCAGGTGGTCCAGGGGATAACGGCAACCGTCTTGTGGCCTGGTATCGTTGTTTCACAATCCAGATGCTGGCTAAGATGATGATGAGGGTGCATGCGGCAATGATAATTGCCATTGAAATGGTCGAGCTTGCTGATAGTCACGATTCAGACACCCCGCTACTTTGCAACACGTTAAGTACAAGTACTCCAGAACAGAGAAGTGGTGACTTACTGTGATGAGCGACGGGTACGGTGAGGTTAGTGTGCATGATTATGCTCACCTATACTTATACAAACAGTGATTGAATGCCTGCGCAGATAAATCAGACCTGTGCGAATCACGTATTGCGGTCTTGCTATAGTAAGAACCTGATGCTGACCACCCTGGTCCCTGGCGATAAGTTAATAGTGGACGCGCGTGTTTCAAAACATTTGGACTCCACCTGAATATCAAGGTAGATCTCCATGTCATTCTCTGTTCAACAGTCGCAGGTATGCCAACTCATATGCGATGTAATGCTGCAGGGTTATCCATACGATACCGTGTCATGGACTGTTCAATGGAAGGAACGGAATCCTTGACAAGTTTGAGCATGGTCATGTACTGCGAGAAGCGTATGTATTCCTAAGTCTGACATGAAGTGAATTTAAGATGGGAACATACTGTACTGTGGTAATTGCATCATGAATATAGGCGATGGTGGAATGGAGATGTGAGCACAAAGTAGGGTATGGAATGGTAAAATGAAAAGGATGTATCAGTGAGTTGTTTGGCTTTGTTTGGCATTTGTGCACAATGGTTCGCATATTTCCTTTTGGAGATTGTTGGTAATCTGATGGTATCCAGCGTTTCTCAATAGTTTCACAAACAAATCAAAATATATACATCCATCATACTATGCAATGAGTTTCTTTTTCTGACGTGGGGTAGAAGTTGTTGAAGGCGGTAGGGGGCCATTGCGAGGACGTAAACTAGGTTCATGAATCATGAGTGTGTGAAGATTAAAAAATCATGTACTCACACACGAATTGATTTGTGAACAGGTGTTGGTTTTGGTAGGCACAGTAACACCGCCTCAGCCACCGAGTGAATGTTGGAGGTTGGAGAATGTATGACAGGGTCATTGGGCTGGATGAAATCCAGCAAGCCAATTTCTGTGGTGTGAAGACCGCGAAGCAATGAGTGAAGGTAATCGTAGTCAGGATCTTCTGAGAACAAAAGAGACCGCGAGTAGACTAGAAGGTTTGCGAATTCAGGAGGAACACCATCACATAAATCTGCGATGGTGGTGTCCACTTTGCATTTGAGTATGTCAGAGATGGAGAGCTTCTCATGGTTGCTAGTTAGCCATGGAAGGGAGCCAAGCAAGAAATAGATCAACATATATGAAATTGACTCGATGTCATCACGACGACCGGGCTCCAAGCCCAAGTGGTTGTTGATTGAAGCGAAGGCAGGAGTGCCTGTGAGAGGTTGGCCCCGGCGAAATGGTATATGTGTTTCGGTTGCAGCATTCCAGTACATCTTTGCGATACCAAAATCGACAACAAAGAGAGTTTGCGTTGACTCACCAAGACCCACTAAAATGTTCTGTGGTTTGATATTGCTGTGAATGTAGCCGTATGAGTGAATGTACTCGAGGCATGAAAGCTGAGAAATATATTAGCATCTGCAATGTCCCACTCAAAGTGATGTACCAGCTGGTCTCCTATATTCACAACAGTGTGAAGGCTGAATTTTCGGTTGCATGCCTTGAAGATATCATGCAATGATGGGCCAAGGAGTTCGAGAGCCAAAGCGTGATATGTCGACTCCCTACCGAACCAAATGACACGGGGAATCCCAACTCCATTTCCAAGTTGTTTCAAAATTTTGTATTCACGCTCCACAGAAGATGGGCGAGAGGTGAGGGGCTCAAGTTTGATGGCAACTACATCGTCATTGAGGAAGTTCTGTGCATGGTATACAACAGCTAGTAAGTAGGCTTAGCGAGACTATGCGTTGAATATCAATGTCATGTAACTACGTACCTGACCCAGATCCCAGAATGTTACCCAGCCTAAATCTTCCATCAACTCTTGCTGGGACTTTACTCATGCTGTGAAGCCTGCGATAGGTAAGGACAAATACAATATATTCAACAACAGATGGTTGAATGATGGGGTACGTGCGTGCACTGCATAGGGATTCTAGGGAATGAGAAGAAGTGAATCCAAACACCGTCAGCAATGAGATTATTGGTAATGAAAACAAATGTTGGCTTGAGCCGGCTTGTGTGGCTAGCCAGCTGAACCGAGCTGGATATAGGTAGCTTAACTCACCAGGAGAGCCGAACTGCTGACAAACTGACAAAAGCCGAGCCCAAACCGGTCCGAGTCGAGCTGCGGCATCACTACGTACGAGTTCCAACTACTTCAGCAAAATCAGAATGTTGGCTACTTCAAGGCGCAATAAAATTCCTCAGGCTCACCCTCCTCGTACATTCCTTGCTGGCGGCACCGCCATTCATCTCAACTGCAACCTCACCTGCACTGGCTTGAAGATTAACGAGGTTGCCGATGAATTTAACATACCAGATCTGTGGTATGCTCTCTCAGACTTCCTTCAACACGATGCAAGGAACAGAGATGGAGTTTTTTGGGTGGGGGTCCCCAGAAGATCGCTGATCAACCGCCCCTTGAATATTTCTTTCGAGTGTGTTCAAATTTGGCATACTATTCGCTTGCAGCAAATTTGTCTCCATGATCTCAGTGTCGTTTTACCTGCGCAAACCATGCATGCGTCTCCTGCACGTGTTGGGTGGTCGAAAGGTCGAAAGGATGTTGCCATTCTCAACGTTGATAGCGCGTATGATTGGCCTAAGTCTGGGTTAAAGGGTGAGCTCTTTAGTACTCATATACATTTTGATTACATTTGACATCTTTCCCCTCTTTTGAAGGTCACGCCGTCTGCGAATTGCAGCTCATCATGCGCCCAATACCTCAACGAGGCTCACGTATCACATGGCGTGATCAATACCTTTGTTATGTGCGCAACTTCAAGATTGGTGCAGTTGATCCTGTCACTGAGATGCACACATTGACATGCGCAAAATATGCCAACGGTACTCTGGTGGGAGATGCAGTTCCTCTGACGCAGCTTCGAGCATTCGTCAACATTATCCCGAGACTGGGTACTGCAGCAGATCCTCGTCTGACTAAGTCTACTTCCGCGCATTACCATTCCTTGTTCTATTTGAATAAGTACTTTGATAAGCAAATTTATGATACCCTATACTTTGTGTCACAAGGATAGATACCAGCTGTTGGATTATTTTGTTTCTAGTGATACTACTATGACAGGCTGTTTTATCTACTCCATGTGGAAACTCTGGGAACTCAGTGGCATTCAATTGATGATGCACCAAAGTGAAGGCCAGGCCCATGCTGTGGCTGCCTTGCAACTGTGCATAAGCCTGAGGGAGTGCTTGCTCAGCAAACTCACCAACCATTCAGACAAACAGGTGAATTGTCATTGTAGGGTGCATTGGTCCGCAGTACTCATTCAATACTCCATAGCGTTGACTGGTCTTGACTCTGAATTCATTAGACGCCGCCATGACATCTGACCCACTTGCTCACCAAACTTCCCTGACTTCACTTGCCACTACCTCATTCGACCTTTATCTCTGTGGCCCTTCACTCAGTTTGACAGGTTTCCCGCCTGAGGGCGGTCACACGAACGATCTCGTCAAAGACCTGCTCAAATCAGAGCTCAAGGGCCACATCATCTTTGAAGGTGACCTTAACATCAAACACAGCGATAGCCTTTTCCACCACTTCATTCCCAAATCCTTATTGAAGACTAAGTATATCGCGCAGATCAAATACTACAGCCGAAATAATGGGCCGCCAGCATATTTTCAGGGCGCGTGGAACTTCAATCGAAAAAAAGCCTGAAGCGAATGAAAAGAACAGCAACTCTGAGTCAGACAACTCTGATGATGAATCTCACCCTAGCACAGAAGTTGCTGACACAGATACTGAGGCCTTGGATTCTCAATGTTCTTGGATGATGTCTCAAGACACAGATGGCACCTGGAGCCGTGATGAATATGATGGGACCGCAGAGCTGGGATCAAAGAGGGCACGTAAGCCTTCATCGACCGAGAAAGACTTACAGTGCCTCTTCAAAGCTGTTCAGTACGTCCTGCGCCGTAGATCAAACATGCGGGCCAAACTTCCCTTCCAAATATCAAATATTGAATGATACTGGTCTGCAGAGTTTGCTAACTCACCAATACCAGACCCTTACAATGCCCAAAAGCCTGATCTTGCTCTGTTTTATTACAAGAGTAAGGTTTTCGAGAAAGCATGGACAGACACCCTTAGCTTTGTCGAGCACACATCCTCTGATTTTAGCAAGAGGCGTGACCTAGGAGTGTACTGGGGGTCCGCCACTAAAGCATATCTCATCATGCGAGAACAGCCATGGCGTCGCTTCGTCCTCTCATTCTTTATCTCTGCTGAACAACTTTATGCCCATTTTTGCGACCACTCGGGCCTCATCGTAACTCTTCCAACTTCCATCCAATCGTCACCCGCTCGTGTTGCTGATGCAATCGCTACTCTCTCGTTAGTGGATCCAACCCTCTTGGGTCTCAACCCCACAATCCACATGTGCATCCCTTCTTGCAAGGGTACTCACACCGACTTAGCAGAGGGGGCAATCAGTTGGGTAACCAACAATCATGGTAAAATATACTCAATTTTGGCTGTTCTATGGAAGAGCCAGGGTCTGTTTTGTCACGGAACAGTTTGTTACCGTGTTCGGGATCCTGTAGATGGGAAGGAATATGCGATGAAAGATTGTTGGGTGGCTGAGGCCAAGAGATACCACGAAGTGGACGTCCTTGAGAGGGTCAAGAACATCCCTAATGTGGTCCAGCTCGTAGACCATTGGGATGTCCTATTCGATGGGGAGCCTGACTGCACAGCCCGCATTCAGGATAGATATGGTATCCTGCCTGAGGACAGGCCAGACAAGAGGTTCGTAAACAGGTATCACCGGTGCCTTCTCTTGACCCCCTGCAGAGATCCGTTATGGCATTTCAGCTCCAGAAAGGAACTGATTTGCACCTTTCGCGATTTCGTGGTCGGTGAGTTCAGTTTCATGCATTTGATTTATTGTATTATCTAACATTTTACCTGTAGCTCATGAAATGATGATCCAACAATGAGTTCTACATGGAGACCTTAGCCCGAACAATTTCATTATCCATGAAGGCATTGGGTATTTCATTGATTTTGACCATGTGTCAATCATGAAGGAGGGCGAGACATTTACTATTTCGTTTGGTACTGTAAGTTTGAACGTGGAGTTCGCGGTTCTCATTACTAATCATCAATCATATTATCACAGGGAACGGTGCCATATATTTCTATGCGCATTTTGAAAACAATGTCAAAGAATGCTGACATCCTCAAGAAGTCAAAGACGAGCATCAATGCAAAGAAGAATAGCACCAACACTAACAGCATTGCACAGCTGAAACTGGTTGAGCACAACCCCAGTGATGACCTCGAGTCACTGTTCTACATTTTTTTCGAATTTGTTTCGAAGTATGGGGGTGCACATGGTGCAGTTGCTCCGACTTGGGATAAGACAACTATGCCATGGGCGGTGTAGAAACAACAATACTGAGAGGAACAAAAGATGCTCCTAACTGTATCTAAAAATGTTGAAGGTCGTGCGTTGCCTAGTCTGCTATGCTTGAGATGACAAGCGCGTTCGACCCTAAAGGGGAAGCAAGTGGAGCGAAGATCTAGTGGTATGCGCTGAAGCGAAGCGCGAGAAAGTGCAGGTGCGCGCAAGGTACGAAGGCGCGGGAATGCGCGCGCGTATTAGCGCGAAGCGCGGGAAAGCGCGCGTGTGCGTGCGGAAATGGTAGAGAGACTAAGCTTAAGTGATAATATAATGCAATATAAGAGAAGAGAGATGCAAAGTGTAGACAAATAGATTTCTACTATACTCTGCTAAGTAGTAAGTGACTGGTAGGAAAAGTAAGTTAAGGTGAAAAGTAAGTACTGCTGGCGCTTATATAGTGCGCCTAAGTGCGGTCATGCGGAGCCAAAGCGCTACCGAGTAGGTATGTAAGGATATATATGGGTGAGAGTCCATGATAAAAATAAAGGTGGAACACTATGCTAATAAAGGAAATGGAAATATACGCACTAGGGAGCTTGGTGGACAGTGGATGGATGCATCTGGATGGCTGGTGCTATAGGGCGCGCAAGCGCGGGAACGCATGCGCACGTATACATCGCGAAGCGCGGGAATGGTGCACGCATGGCGTGCGTTGCGCGGGAAAGCTGCGCCTCATATAGGAATTGCTGTGGACAGTACACAGAGTGGTGCTGCGAGTTGGTGCTGTATACTCCCTTAGTGGAAACTGCCATATCACGCCATGAGAGGCATGAGTCTCTACAGCGGATGCTTACGAGAATTTGGGCGCTACAAGCGGTTTTCTTGCCACCTTTTGGCAAAGAAGGGAGCCATGTCCAAAAGTGATATCCTGATAGACAGGGTATCAGACTATTTTTCGGAATTCAAGCCCATTATTGATGAATGGCGCACTTGAATTTATCGTATGGAGTCCAATCTCGACGGGGCCATTGTTCACAATCACATCTTCCAAATGCTTGTCAAATTCATTACAAAACTTGACGATGAAAAACCCACTCCATTGCCCTCTCCAGTAGCTCCGAGTCCCCCTGATGCTCCCCCCCCCTGGTGCCCCAAGTCATACCGGGGCTCCCCCCACGGCAGGGCCTTCACTCCAGCGTTCATTAAGGCTCAGCATGATGGCAGGCCGAACCTAACGATGCTGGCATAATTTCCTTTCATTAGAATATCTATATACCTTGTTATATGTCTCCCTTGTTTCACTACGCCACCATGATTATGTAACATTGATTATGTCATGTTCTTTGGGCCCATAACTAGCTACATTCATACATGATAATGTCGTCTGATCTGATACATGCCTCCAAGGAAGAAGCCCAGGCATTCTTCTCCAGATCTCGAGGCAACTGCTCGGCGGAGCTCAAGACCTAATCGTGGTGTTGGCGGTCATGCAGCACAGCTGCAAAGAGTTGGAGAAACGGTTGCTGCCCCAACAAGGAAATGACCAAAGGGCGATGATCTTCACATCAGCAGCTCAGAAGAAAATCCTATGGCACCTTCGCAGCTTCAGAAAGGGGAAAAAAAGGTAATATGAATTTATTCTGACTGTGTTTAAGCTAATTTTTCAGCCTCCTGCAAAATCTTGCAACATTCTCAAGACCAAACAGAACAAACGCCAGCATCCTCTGGCCCCCACTTCCCATCCAAATCCATATGTGGCTTGCTCTTTCGAAAGGTTCGGATTTAAGGAACCCCAGTCCAATGGCCACGAGAAGGCCAGGGAGGGACAGCCTATGCAGAAGGACACACAGTCCAGTGGTCGTGAAACGGTTGAGCGGGACATGGGTCAGCGAGACACAAGTCGTGAGAGGGAGTCCACAGAATGTGATAGTGGTCACCAGAAGGACAGGCAGGATATGGATGATGACAGGGAGTTTCCGCATAGCTCTCATGAACGTGATGGGTCTGATGATGACAATGATGACAATGCTGACCGCAATTTTGACAGCAATACACAGATGTAAGTGTTCTTCTGTGTTGCTTGCATGCTTCCTGATATTATATTCTCATTGCAGTGATAGAGATGTTGGCCGGTACACGCACCAGCGAATGGACAATGACACAGGTGACACAATGGATTTCAATAAAAATCTGGCACAATCTGAGGATGAAGCTTGGGGGGATGTTTAACAAGGAGATCCAGATGATGAGCTCGCAGATTCGGAGCAGGATAAGGTATTTACATTTTTCCTCTCAATTCCTGTGTTAATGATATGCACTAGGTTTATGATGTTCTCGAGCATCATCATGCAAAGAACAGGCAGCGCAAAGCTCCTTCACCAACTCATTTGTTGAAGGGGAAGGGATACGAGTATGTACGTACCTTCAATCGCTCAGAATCCCCTCAGCAACGCCCATCCCAACATGTTCGTTCCAAATCTTCTTACCCATGCTCTCCTCAACGTATCAAGCCCTTGAAGTCCTCTCGTCGATATGCATCATCTGGAGCTGTTCAAACGGTTCAAAGATGGTCACCTGCACGCCATTCACGTCGTTCCTCTCGTTCAAAGTCTCCACGTCGACAACAATCATCTCAGCAAGTAAAATATGCATGTGCTTCATCCTCACGCACGCACTCTCCTCTTCGGCGTTCATCTCGACCAGTTACTTCCTCAAGTTGTAGTCGCACGCAGCCCACCTCTCGTGGATGCTCACCGTCACACTCTCCATCTGGCTCTACTCTGGTTCCAAAATGTGAATGCTCTTGTAGCACTATACCCGAAGACGCTCGTCGATCTGGCAGCAACAAATGGAAGGCCAAGACAAACCAGGAGAACCCCTCAAAGCTAGGATTCTATCCGCCCACTTGGCAAGTATTCCTGCAGACGGCGAAGTTAGAGATGCACTTGCAGGCCATTCTAGCCCACCCAATTCCAGAATCACAGGACGCCCTTGGCCTCGCTTGAGAAGTCTTGGATGCTGTGCTATGGACATACCATGAGAAGAAGAATAAACTCGAGAGAGGTATATTCTCCTTACACCACTGTTCACCCTTCTCACGCATTTTTTTAAGGTTACTTTCCGGAGTACAACACAGATATGTGCCGGCTGGTATGTTCTTACTTTATTGATGGCGAATGCACTCACTGATAGTTGATGAGCTGTGTGACGATCTCTTCACGTTCTGCACAGAGCTCAAAAAGGTCACCATCCCCATTGCAAAAAGGGCATATGATATCTTCCTGCAGGGCTCCATGATGCGAAAGGAGGAGGTTCAAAAGCAGGTCACCGCAGCTGCTACTAGGCTCTTCAAGAGCAGTGAATACCTCCAGCTCTCTGACTCGTCTGGTGTAGGTCATGACTCCTGATAATAGCATCATTTACATTAATTCTTGCAGGGAACATTCAAGAATTTTACGGCGCAGGCTCTTAAGGACGCATGTCTCGAATTTTACTACAGCAACAGCAAGAAGGCATTAAAGAACACGGACAAATTCCACCACACAATCCCCGTCAATGCGATGCTTCTTGTAGCAGCGGTGGTATGCTTATTATTATCATTTATTCTTTCGTCGCTAATGATTCAACAGTTGAAGGGTGTTATCTCTGGCTTTCGGGAGACCGGCACTGACAAGGTCCCTGACCTAACCGCTGAGCAGTGCAGGATCCACTTCACCAATTTACAGAAATCAGTTGACAAACTGCTCAAGGTTCCGGAGTGCCATGAAGAGCTTGAAGACATGTTAGACCAATGGGCTAGGACTGGCATGGGCGACTTTGATGGGTATGCAGCTGGGAGTGCAACGGGCAGTGACACGGAGGACTTTAACATCATACTTTGATTACCATGTTTTTGTTACACAATCATTACAGTTTATGTGAGCCTTACCAGGCGGTATGTCATGTTTACTGTGTGAAGCCTGTCATTAAATGTATCCTTGGTATAGTCTGTGTTGTGTGTACAGTGTGTATTGTCTGTACAGATTGTAGGAGTATGTGACAGTATTGTAACGGGGAGACTTCCTTGTGTAAGTGTAATGGCTGTACAATAGTGTACAATCTTGTACAGTATTGTACAGGTGCCCCCTAGTTTGCTGATGTTTCTGTGGCCTTTCTGTCTTGCCCCTGTAGCCTTTCTGTTTTGCCTCTGTAACATGCTGTCTAGCTTAATGTGCACTCTATCCCACTCTGTATAAGCTCCCATATATTCTGTACAACTCTGTACAGAATTGTACAGGCTACTTATGTGCTCTGTATAGAGCTGTGCAGAGAGAACCCTCTCTGTGGGCTCTGTGGCTCTGTCTAGCACTGTCCAGGGTTGTCTAGTACATGGCTGTTTTGCTGATGTGGGATTGTGCTGTTTGTACAAATCTGTACAAATCTGTACAAGGTTTCACTAGTTTGCTGATGTTGTATTCAACAGCCCATGACTGTTATAGATCCACTCAGACCAAATTCTGACTGGGACTTAATATGTATATAAATTACATACTAGCCATACACCAGAAATAGTATATTCAATTTAGTTTCTATTTATTTGGCTGCATATGTGAAAATAACAATTTATTATGAAAGTGAACATGAACGTGAAAGCGAAAGCGACCTACTGTGAGCTCCCCTAATAGTACAGCACACTTTGTGCTCACCACTAGTAAAATGCAAGTTGTGAAGGATGGGAGAATGGTCAACTCCAGGAATAAGGACCTATTGAACTCGCTTGCCGAACAACTTGTCTGTTCTGCTTGATCATCATTATGTAGCTCATAGTGTCGACAGACAACATCACTCCATACTACCAACTTGCCCCTGATGCTCTGTTCGACCTCTCGCCTTCAGCTCTGCCTGCCGCTGCTCTACCTCGTCTTGCACGCGTTCAATTGACTTGAAATATTTCACTGTTTTGACATGCAATTCTGAGTTGTAGTTCCGTAGGTTTTGTTTCATTCAGAATAAGGTGACGATGGGTGGGCATGAAAAAGGGTGATATGAAGTGAGGGGCGGTAGGATGGCATCCGTACGTCAACCAAAGGTTGTATTTTATCAGAAAAACACCACGCACCGGCTGTCGCATCTTCATCGACTACAATCAACGCCCAAGGGTGGAGCTGCAGCGCCGAGAGAGTCCACTACGTCAGGAGTCATGTCAAGGTAAGTTCTTACGAGGTGCTAGAAACAGCCTACTCACAAGGTGATTTACGCCATCCTCTGTAGACGGCAGAAAGTTGATAACCAATGAATGAATGAGCACGAATATAGCCTGAAAGCATGACTCACCGATAGCCTTGCTGAGAGCCAAGCTCTTCCTCTGACCCGTGACTACAACCACGACTTCCCTTGCTTCAAGTACTGTAGCAACCCCGACTGTAAGGGCCATACGAGGGACAGCAGCAACATTATTGTTAAAGAAGCGGGCGTTGGCGAGGATGGTGTCGTAAGCGAGTGTCTTGATGCGGGTCCGGGACGCGAGGGACGAGCCTTTGATAGGAACGAGCATCATTCAAGTCAATGAATGTGCCAAGAAAACAGAATAATCATACGGTAGAGAAGCCACGAGGAAAGGAATAACAGGAGGTGAAGAAACAATACATACCAGGCTCGTTGAATGCGATATGACCATCCTCGCCGATACCACCCAGGAAGAGCTCGATACCACCACACTGCTTGATGCGGGATTCGTATGCGTTGCATTCCGCGACCAAGTCTTCGGCGTTCCCATCCAGTAAATTGACTTGGGAGGGGGGGATATCGACTGCGTTTATGAAATTAGTATAGGATTCTTCAGCGAGGGTGACTGGACTAGACGGACTATGGGAGAAAAACTCGCGGAACATGAATGTGTGGTAGGATTCTGGGTGGTCACGAGGAATGCCGACATACTCGTCCATGTTGAAAGTGATGACGTGCTTGAAGCTGGAGTCATGAGTGGATAAACGCAACTTCGAGTATACTGGTTCAGCACTCACGATAAACTGCCCTCCTTGACTTTATTGATGAGGGCTTTGTAAGTCGGAATAGGAGATGAGCCAGTTGGGAGACCGAGCACGAAAGGTTTGCTAGCGGTCGGTGCAAAGTCATTAATGCTAGTTGAAAGGAATGAGTTACAGGCAAGGAAATATGGATGAGGATGCTACCGTTTGGCAATGTAATTGGCGACATAGTCGCCGACAGCTGCAGGGTCGTCGCGAATGATAAGACCTAGTGACAGAGACGTAAGCACATTGAACATGAATAGAAGGAAGATGAGCGGACGCATAGCGGTAATCTATAGTAAGTACTTGCTAGTGGTACAGAGATGGCGAAGGAAGAGGTAGGATTCAACAAAGTGTCTGTATGAATTCCAACTCCAACCTGAGTGTGTTTTTATCCTGCATTACATGTCCGCGGTGCTTCCAGCTCCATTGGTGAATCAGCTGAAATGATAGCTGGCAGTGTCTTGGCCATGTGCTCGAACAATAATAACATGCTATCACATGTCATGCGTCCTAATCGCCATTAACTTCCCACCTTGTCAATTCTTAGATAGAACGCTCAACGGAACCTGCAGTTGCGTCTTCTGAACGTTCGTCATCAACCTTGTTAGCAAATGCTCCAAATCAGTGCGCGCACGTTTAATTTGCCGCGGCCGGATCTGTTGTCTTCTGGTTTAACATCTACATCAAAGTGGTTCTCGAAGTGAGGAACCTGCAAAGGAGTTTGAGAACGCAAACTGTGACCAGTCTCATCTTCGAGACAATGCCACTCCATACAGAACTTGAACTGACTCGAATACCTCCTACGATTTCTGTCAAGAGAATTATTACATGGTAGCATTCTTGGAGGTATACAGCTGCGATTAGGAAGTTTCTACAGATGAAGCACAGAAAACTCTGACGTCGAGGCAAATCTTGCGACAACGAGCGCAGTCACTATCGACGAAAGTAGGTTGACCTATGGGACAGTTAGCATCAAGACAGGGAATGATAATATTAGATTGCCTGATTGTTTGTCAATAAATTGAGTCCACTAATGACTTTGACAGTGTCTTTCCGTCCACGTTCAGGTTCCACCTTGTGGTCAGTAAGAATGATCTTCTTGTCGACCGAATAACGCGTGCGCTGTAGAGTCGCTCCTAGGAACGAATCCAGCTAGTGTTGTCGCATCACTATAAGGCACAAATGTGATGCAAGTCGAAACCTACCAAGCTCCCGCCAACACCTGCTGCACTACCCCAAAATACGAGTGACGGAAAAATAGTTATCCAACTGCTCCTGCAGTGTGCATTCTCTACAATGATCGAAATGAACATTGTTACACCCATAGACAAACCGCCAAATAAGCTGGCAAGTGTCCCGCCGACCGAGACACCACCATTTGTACCGGGTGGAACAGTTTTCAGCGTCGTGATAAGGATTGGTGGGCGGGAAGAGAGGATACCGAGTTCTGACGCGAGAGTATCCCCCAGGCAGCAGGCAAAGTGACTGGTGGTGAGGTATTTATAAGCTAATGAAACAAGACGCATCAAGTAGAAGGGTGGAGCTTACCCAAGCACCACAAATATCAACGCGCGACTCCATCCACTTGATACCGTGGCGTCCAATGGGCACCATTGACCATCTTCATATGGCACACTCTCCAACAATGCTGAGCCCGAGCGAATGTAATAATTGACTAGACTCCACGGCAACATGTCAGGGGAAAAGGCGAGACACCATATTCCACTCGCAAGTAGCGCGGTAAATGAGTTGCAGAGAACTTGAGCGCCAGATCGGTAGCCAGCGTCTTGATAGTCATCTTCAAGCTGAGCCTTCCGCTTCTTGCCGTCTGACTAGTGGTTACAAGACATGCCAGTGGGATCGCTCATTGGGTTGACACTTACATTTAGTGGCTCTGGACCCGATCAAGTAGAACACGATGAGAGTGATCCCAATGGTCCGCACAGGCACTGCAAGAATGCTGAAGCCAACCACGAAGGCGGTCACTGCACCGGAGGAAGAAAGCGATCGCGAGCGCAATCCATGCACGCTGAGCAGAACGGCGATAGTTAGCGGTATTAAGGGAATGGGTGCCATGATGGTCAACAAGCGAAAACTCGTCCGAGCAGTTCACGAGATTGATGTTCCCATTACATAAAGGCCTTACGTCCTGTTCGATTATTATCGATATCTTGTTCGGGTTCCTAGCAGTGATGAAGATCCAATATTTGAATTCTGTGGCTCGTTCGCAATCAAGGAATACTTTTTTGGGTACATAAGAGTCTATAATGCATGGATACGCAACATGTTTGGTAAATGCGTACAATTTGGAAGCAAAAGACATAAAAAGGAGATACGAGTGCTAATCTTGATAACTGAACATATATCATGACATGAAGATGGTAACAGGCTTGAACATGTAACCAGATTTCTGGAAACCAAAATGAGGGTGTTTAAAACAAATTAGAGCATGCATGCATTCATGAAGGCTTCTGGATCCTAGCACCAAGCCAGTAACCAAGCTTGAGTCATTCGATATCACAGAACCTAGATTCGAGTTGTATACTCAGCCAGAGATGTGTCACCTACGCAATTGCAGAGACAGTGGACACTCCGTTCACCTGGCTGAGCGCAGCGTCCGCCTTTT
This sequence comes from Suillus fuscotomentosus, assembly GCF_016647785.1. Classification (NCBI taxonomy): domain Eukaryota; kingdom Fungi; phylum Basidiomycota; class Agaricomycetes; order Boletales; family Suillaceae; genus Suillus; species Suillus fuscotomentosus. The sequence continues at coordinate 128,140 of NW_024539580.1, forward strand.
GAAGATCGTACTCGCTAAGGCTTTTGAATGCCCCACCGCCGGGCGTGCTTGCCCCAGACATCACGGATGACGCGCGCGAGCGGACTTTCATGACAAGGGGGCTGGATACAGGAACACATGAGTAAAACACCAGTTGGTAAAGCAACACCTACAAAGGGTATCCGTCCTCTTCATCGTCCCCTGTACGCGACCAATGGCCCTTGTAATCGCTAGTTTCCAAGCGTTGCATCTATAGCACAATCGGTACACCCCAACTCGCTTCATGACAAAAAATGCCTACCTCCTCAGTAAGTGTTCCAAGATCGCCTGGTGTTGCGAGTCCCGAAATTCTGAGCTTCGGACTGGCTTGGACAGAAACTGGGAATTCTCCGAAGCCCCATTCTACATCTTCCCCGTTGTCCTCATCGAGGCCAATGAATGCGTCGGGGTACGCCCTCCGAAGCGCAAGCATCCGAGCCTTCTCGTACTCAAGGCCTATATTCTTCCAATCTAGAAGTGGCGAGAGTCGCTCGACGCGGTTTCGCTGGTTGATCCGCTGGCGTCGCGTTTTCTTGACAAAGTCGAACATTGAGTTCGTGAGCGCGTTGACGCTTTCATCGATGGAGGTGGTGCGTCGGTCGATGATGTAGATACCCTCGTCAGAGGGATTATGGATCGAATCCTCCATAAAGCACCCGAATCCGGAGAGGTTTGTTGTTACACTAGGGATACCCATCTACTCGAATGAGCTCAGATCGCACGATACAAAGGATACCCAACATACCACTGTGCACTCCGCGGGGGTATATCCCCATGGTTCATAGTAACTTGGAAATACACCCAGATGGCAACCTCGTACGAATTCCTCGTAATCGAGACCCAGGATTGGGTTGTTTGAGTTCAAAAATTCGGGATGAAAGATGACCTTGACGCGGTCTCCCGGTGTGTTGAAGAGACGTACGCGACGTAGCTGATTGAGAATCGGGTCGCTCGAGTCGTCTGCCATGTTGTGTGTAACAATCGGGGGAAGGGTGTGTCGCTTGAGTGCGAAAATGCGACGTTTCAGTAGGACTTGGTCCTCTGCGCTTAGGAGGTCTTCTGGCGTGACCTCTGTGCGACCCTCCCCGTGGAACCGTGCGGCGTGTTCGAACAGTCGTGCACCAACACGGGCCTGTACCTCTGTAACGGTATCGCGCAGCTGCTTCATGACCGCCTGACCCTTAAGGGCCTCAACAGTATAGCTATTGGTAGCAGCAGGCATGATGATGAACGCGACGACTGTTGTCTTGCTCTGACTCTGCTGGAGACGGTGATTGAGTCGAGCAAGGGACTCGATGAACATATCGACACCCTTGTTGCGGTACTCATATCGACCAGCTGTAAACATCTAGTGGACGTGATTAGTTAAAGAAATACAGAAGAGCAATACGACGTACATAAATAGTATTTTCAAGATCGAAATCATAGTGACCATAGAAATGCCCACGAATGAACTCGTTGATTTTCTCCTTGGAAGTCGCATGCAGATTCTGGAACTCGTGCATTGCCTGAAACTTGACTACGTTCAAGCCATTTGGAAGGACACCATCCGGTTTTCGCTTCAAAAGATGCTCACTCTCCCATGCTGTAATTCCGCTGACAGTCGTGAAAACATCCGCGCAGTGTGCAGCAGCACGTTCGATGCAGTAGCGGTGATATATCCCACGCTTGCCAGCTTCGTGGTCAACGTCAAAGTAGGAAAGGTTATTGTAAAAATCGACACTTCCAGCGCAGAGATAGCGGCCGAGCAAGGTTGCGTGTGTTGTAAAAACGGTGGTAACATCGATGTGACGTTTTCTGGCGAGGGGGATGGCGAGTCCTGCCTGCCATTCGTGGAAGTGGGCGACTACAGCTGTATGAGCTTTGTGTGCAACATACTGAGCATCGATAAGCAAGGAATTGAATCAGTTGGAGTGAATGAACTACGTACCTCACCGAGAAACCACGCTACAAGATAACCAAAAACGATGGTCTCGTTTGTCTCGTGGTCATTGGGGGGAGATGGAATGCCTGCAAGATTCCAAAGATCGGCCTTCCATTCGTCAAGACGATGGTATTGGCTGCCCGTATCAAAGAGTAGGACACGTGGAGCACCCTCTATGAGCCATCGGCCATAAAGACATTTCACGCCCTGTGCTCTCATCGACTGGAGCGTTGCAACTAAAGCAGGATCAGTGGGCTCCTGCGTTTCAACCTCCATGGGTGCTGTCTTGTAAATGAGGGGACCAATGAGGGTGTAACGATCACCGTACGTCTGCATGGTCACGGGGACCTTGGTCTTGATGACTGTGTATATGCCTCCAACTTTGTTGGCAACCTCCCAAGCACACTCGAAAAGGATTGGGTTTTGGACGTCACGCTTCAAGGTATCGTCGGGCATGGCGATGGTGAGCGATTTGGAATCCACGACATCTGCCGAGATGGAGCTGGCCATGTTATTGGATTATGCCAAAGTCGAGGCTACATCTTATAGGCCTCTGACCTCATACCCACGTGACCCATATCAGTGGAGTCAAAAAGACAGGTCATAAAAGCAGCACAGGTTTAGACATGATCTTGACAAAAGATTAAGATATTTGACCAAGAGACGCGCCGTGCATCCGTAGTACGTACTAACTAGATCATCTGCTACCATGTCCAGCTCATTCGATCTCCATGTTCAGACAACTATCTCACCTCACAATGGACAGGCATACCATGTAGAAACATATCCTGTTTCTAGTGATCTAGACCGCACTCTCGAAATTGCAGCACAGTCTCAGAAAGAGTGGATCAAGACTACACTGAGCGAACGTATCGCAAAAGGTCGCAAATTCATTGTCCGTGTGCTCTTGATAAATTGGTACTCGCAGAGCTACAATATTATTACGCGTCCTCTAGGAGAAATTTTCTGTTCTTGCAAACCGAGAAGTACCAGCAACATATGATCACGGTCCCCTCGGACATCATAACCTTGCTGAAGAGCTATGCAATCAGATGGGCAGGTGCATACCTTTACGCGTAAAACATCGCCAATGTACTGATTCGGGGCTCACATAGGCCTGTTGATCAGTGTTGGGGGGAGTTTAGAGGATTTTTACAGCGCGCAACCTACATGGTCGACATTGCTGAATCGTGTCTCTCAGACACAACCTTTTCAGACAACCAACCTGGCTTTAGTCGCTCAATCAAGCGCGTTCCCCTTGGTGTCATTTTCGTCATCGCTCCATGGAAGTGAGTATATTTAATCTCAAAGATGCTCAAGACTCATCTATTCTAGCTACCCGTATCTTGTCATGATCAATTCTGTGCTTCCGGCGCTCATTGCCGGAAATGCTGTCATCTTGAAGCCTTCTCCCCAAACGCCTCTTACCGCCGTGCGATTCAAGGAAGCTTTGAATGATGCTGGATTTCCTACTGATCTCATACAAGTCGTGCATCTCTCGCTACCGCTTACTCGATATGTCGTGCAGCATAAGCTAGTCGATTTTGTCGTGTTCACAGGCAGCGTGGCAGGAGGAAAGGCTATTGAAACGGCAGCCGTTGCTGCTGATGGATTCAAGGGCGTTGGTTTGGAGGTGCCGTATTTAACCATCACAAGTACTAAGTCACTGAGCCAAAGTCTAGCTCGGAGGAAAGGACCCTGCATATGTTCGTGCAGATGCAGACCTGAAAGACGCAGTAATACAGCTAGTTGATGGTAAGTCAAAAACGTACAACTGTGCTGCTTTCTCACTGATGTACGTAGGCGCAATGTACAACGCTGGGCAGAGTTGCTGTGCAGTCGAGGTAAGAAACAGTTACTTGTAACGCCGAAGTATGACTTACCTCAGGTGAACAGCGGATCTACGTGCACGAGTCCGTGTATGACACATTTGTGAATGAATATGTCAACGAAACCAAGGCAAGTCGTGACTCCTGTAGAATATCCTGATGTAGCTTGAACGTAAGTCTAGAAACTCATACTGGGGGATCCTACAAACAAGCAAACGACCATTGGTCCGGTGATTAGCATTGCCAGTGCAGAGAGGATCCGCCAGCAGGTTTCTAGTGCAGGCAAGTGTTCCACAAATCGTACAGCCGTTGGCTGATCATATCATAGTGCAAACGGGCGCAAAAGCACTAATACCCGAAAACCTGTATCCAACGGCAGAACCGTGAGTCAACGTTTGTATGGTAGAAATGGATATTCAGCATCTTCAGAGGCACGGCATGTGTTGCGCCTCAAGTCTTAGTCGATGTGAATCACAGTGAGCTTGTTATATCCGTGTCCTTTGATACTGTTCTGTTCTGAGTTCCGACCAACAGCGATGGACGTTATGAAGGTCAATCCTTTCTCTATCATGCAAAATCGTGTCTGATTTGATGCAGGAAGAGACATTCGGACCCATCATTGGCATCCAGAAGGTGATTTGATCAATGTTGTCTTTAAGGATCGGCAATAAGCTTCAGCAGGTCTCATCTGATGCAGAAGCAATTGAGCTCATGAACGACTCGGAATACGGTCTTACCGCTTCCATCTGGACGAAGTCATTGGATGACTTCAGCACCCTCACAGACCAAGTGCAAGCCGGAACAATCTTCCTCAATAGGTATGAATTCTTTATCCAGATTACTGGTATATCACGCTGATTCCCACGCTTCAAGATGTGATTCGCTCGACCCAGCCTTGGCCTGGACAGGGATCAAGAACAGTGGACGCGGCGTCAGTCTGAGCAAATTCGGTGCGTTCCCATCGACACACAACCCACGTTCAGGTCACTAATGCAACCACAGGATACGACCAACTGACACGGGCGAAATCTATCAACATGCGGATAAACACTGCATGATCAGATTACATCGTGGGGTACGCTATTGAGATAGGTCTCGTACAACAAGGAGTAGAATATGACACGGAAGTCGTGGATATCTCAATTCTTGAAGCAACAGTGTATTATGGATACCTGCAGACAAGTATCGTCAGTTATGATCAACGCAACGATCATAGATGCAAAACAATGGTAGATCAGGACCCTCAAGCGTAAATAGAGGGCCAGGGAAAATATCTCCAACGTGCGGACACTCGGTCTGGTGCACAGCAATACAATCATCACAATAGAGGTTGGCAAAAAGGGTATAAAATCTCACCTGTGAGCTCAGCCCATCAACCAAGAAGTTTGGGACAAGAAACACCCATGATGATTATCCAACCGACAGCAATTTTTATGCAGCTGCTGATGTAAGATATTCACACGTGCTTGGCAAGTTGGTCCGAATCGTGATTCGTCCTTACTTATGTAACTCATAATCACTCCGAGGACGTGAAAGAGGTCGGCGATTCCTTTCCATGCACAGCCGAGGTGTAGTGGCTCTCAGGTCTATATTTCAAGGGACGCTCAACTTGGTCGTCCTGATTCGCATTACCATTCAGCACACGGCAGCATGCAAAATTTAAATGTGATACACAAGGAACGGACTTAAACTCGTGATTTTAGCCGAGCACTGTCCACCCATCCTCCACTCCCCCAAGGTATCGTTCGTATGGCCATGAACAGCAGCCTTGATGAGCTGTCCTCCTACACCCCTGTCATTCCGTTCTGGCCACTGATGGGGAACACCTCATCTCGATGTCTTGGTACACGAGTGAATTCAACTGTGTGGTCCAAAATCAGATTGCTTTGGAATCCTGGGCACGAACATACAGGACCAGGGTGACAGTAACTCGGTTCCTTGGAGATATGGCAAGCGAGCAGCAGGACCCGGTCAACCGCTGGGAATGTGTATGGTGTATCGACGGGGGCGAAATCAAAAAAAGCTTATTTACAATACCTGTGGTCGGTACTATGATATATATACGCATATCAGATTTGCGTCCAATCATGCACGCCCATACCCAATGCATTTAATCTCTGCCGTGTCAGTCAGATAATGTAAATGTGCAGCACGTATGATTTAATAGTACAGTGTGAATCGTGAATGATGCGGTTGGGATATAGACTGCACAGTGCACATATCAAGACCTAGAATCTGTTGCGCTTTCTTTGTTGCTTTATCATTGCATCGACCGCCATGCCCCTGTTATAAATTTGTGAGTATTCAGTACAAAACCCAATAGGTTGAACGGCTTGAGGATGCGGAAAGATTGTAGCAGGCAAGAGTGGGGATGAGCCGAAAACGAAAAAAATGGAACTCACTTCCGCCCTTTCATTCTTGGCTCTTCATCTACGTCCATTGCATCTGCCAAATCGACGCCACCTCGCATGAGATTCCCACTAGCCGTCAACGGTCCTCGCTTTTTTGAGTCCTTGGATACATCTTTGAGAATAGCATTATATGCCCTATCGTGCTCCTCATTATCCATTGCAACTGCTGTGCTGTAAGAAGCGATCTGCGCAAGCTTGTTGTCTAACGCGGAAAGGACTGAAGCGGTTGTCGACGCCCTGGAAAAAGACAATGATTAATCCAGACAAAAGGAGGTGAAATGAAAGCTGAAACAAAACACACCATGCCTTCAGGGCTGCAAGCACTGCCTCTGCCTTTCCAGGCTCGAGGTCTCGTCCCATCGTGTACTCAATCTCGAGTTGCTGCTCCTTCTGGTCGAGCTTGCCGCGGAGTATGTCGAGATATATCGCATCAATTATGAGGTCCTCGAGGTCGCGGATCGTAGGCATTTGCAGCTCTTGTAAAAGGAGAGAGTATGGGAGAATCTGTAAGGGTAGTGTTGTAGTGTTAGTGACCAAGTGTTATGGTAGACCTGGACGTACGCGTCTGGTAGCGGCAAGCGATACGATAGACAGGTGCTTGAGCTTGGTTATCTGAGCTTGGTTTAGTTGAGGCAGCGAGTCCTTATTTGCTGTATGACAGTCAGCACGAATCATGATATGAGATGATGATCCACACACCAAGGTAATCCTTGTATGTCCGATACGAGAATACCTGCAGCAAGGAGAAGAAAGGAGCATGCTGCTCGTTGTTTACCAGCTGTTTTGCGGAATGCAGATAAAGAGCAGTAACCAGATATGCCGCATAGGACATACCTCCTGAATATTGGGGAGCTCAAGGAGCTCGGCAAAGACAAACACGCCTTGAGCTGAAGTAGCGTCCTGGATAAGTTTCGCTGCTGCTGCACCCTTGGCTGACTTTGAGATGAGAAGGAATGGCTCGAGCTTTGCAGCAAAGTTCGTTCCTAGCTCCATCTCCACGTTAAAGCTCAAGTGTCTCCTTCATCGATTTACGAATTTGGTGTCACTCGTGAGAAACAAAATGCTAAGCCAAGTTAATCATTGCAATTGGATGCTATCATAAGTACAACATGAACATAATATTTCCTAGATCTGAGCTGCTACTGATAGATACAAATATTGATGCAGAGAAAGCTAAAAGTACATGACTGAATTTCCAGACTTGATTGCTCCAAACTTGATTTATTTCTTGCTATGTTCAGTAGGAGGGGCCGACTGAGTGGGCTTCGAACCTTCAATAAGAATGGTTTTGGTCTCCTGCTCCGGAGGCGCTTTCGGGAAGCTGACCTCCAGGACACCCTTCTCCATATGCGCCTTAACACTTCCAGGCTTGGATTTGACAAGCATACTACATCAGCGACGAGCTCGTTCGTCATTGCGTGTGATCGTACCTCGGTCCCCTCAGGGAGCTGCAGGTTTCGAGCAAAGCGTCCGAAAGAGCGCTCGCGCACCACAAACCGACCTTCGTCAGTCTTGATTTTCTTCTCGCCCGAGATGGTCAGGCGGTCATTACGAACTTCAACGTTAACGTCCCGCTGATCCATGCCGGGGAGTTCGAACCTCGCCACGACATTCTCTGTTGTTTCAACGAGGTCCATCCTGTGTATTCAAAGATGTTAGAGCAGATTATTGTTCCCGTACAGGCAGCACGCACTTAGGGCGGATTGTTGTGGGACGAGACTCGTCGGAGTCGGGCCGGAAGCGCGAGGTAAAAGCTTCGTCAAAAAGACGATCAAATTCAGTGAATGGGTCGTAGAGAAACTGTGTGAGGGCCATATTTAGAAAGGACTTGGTGTGATGATGGAGTGCGGCAACAGCGATGGTTCGTTGGCTCTAGCCGCATCGAAGACCATATTATATGTCGCCCCTATTGACCTCCTGGGCGTTACTCCTGAATCAAGTCCTAGGTTTGCTATGATGCAATTGTTCGAGTACAGGGGCTACGCCGAACTTCCGACCCCTATGATACCAGACTCAGTAGTAGGAATCAAAACTTTTTAGCGGAAATTTGTCTGAGACTAAGGTCCAGGTTGACTTATGACAACCAACCTGAACATTGTACAGGCAAGGGCGACCGCGGGAGACACAGAAGAGAGTGTATAGCGTGGGGAGCAGTACGGTCACTGTTTTTGGTTAGCCTGGGGCAGGGCTAGGGTAAAGAGTGACAATGTTTACAGCAGGGTCAAGGCTGGCTAAGTCGGAGTGCTGTGGCCAGACTCGGAGGGTGCCGTTGCAATGTGACGGTGGAGAGTCGAGAGCTAGCTAGAAGGTACTTCTCAAAAAAATTGAAGCAAGCCTGGAGCCAGCCCAGATCCTAACCGAGGACGTTAACCACTAGACTGGTGATGATCCGTAAATACTTTGAACGATGACGGTCGTCAACATATATGTCCGGCTATTTCCGGAGGCTCGGTGTCAATAGTGACCTTACGTCATGTTGTGCTGCTTTCAAGCTCTCCGTTTTCACGACAGCATATGGCTACAACTACAACTCGCACTTTCCACGGCTTAGCGCTTAACGTTATAACGCTCAGTGTTTAGAATACACGCGTCCATGTATCAATATGGCCGCGAAAATTATGACGTTTTGCCTCACTACATTGGTCCTCAATTTCACCTTTGTCAAGAGCTAAGACACAGTGCTCTAGTCGAGACTCGAGGATGTCATACAAGAATATCCGCGGTGCTGCCGCCATAATCGTCATATTTCATCTCCGTCGGCCCCTGCCCTATTTTCTTATTCAATTGAATCCAGACTGATAAACGGGGACCTTCTACTACCACTAGCATTGGGAAAGAATGGTACGCAATGGATCAAGTTAGTATTGTCGTGCTCATTTGCATTACCCAGATTTGTAGTTCCTATCTCCACCATGTCTGTGTTTCGACAGAAAACAACCCAAGATACTCACTATAAAAGCCTAGCGTTTTCTGACCTTTCCTTTGTCAATTCCTCATCTCATTGTCGAATCATTCTTCTAGCGACCTACATCTTATACAATGACTTTCCCCTCCGATGGAGTGTATAATATCCGAAACGTTGGCAGAGACCTCATGCTCGATCTGACGAGCGACAGCACCGCTGAAGGCAACCAGATTCAAGGCTACGCCAAGAATGGCACTGTAGCTCAACAGGTATCTATACGCGTTCGCACCCACCTTGCGACCGGTTTTCTCACACATCACATCTGCTAGTGGGTGATCAAGAACAAAACGAGCCAGGGTCCGTCAACAAAACTGTCAGCATTCAGTCCAACAACAACGGCAACAATGGAAATGGATGCTTTGCGACTGCGAAACAGGTAAGCTGGATCAGCATTCATTCATTCATTTACTTTTTTGGTTGACGCGGAGGTGGACAGGATTCAGATGAACCAGTCGTTTATACCAGGCAGGCGTTTATTGTCGATCTTGTTGCACGCGTAGACAATACTTTTACGTGAGAATACGACGCAGTACTCAGCAATCTATCTTGCTTATTCAACCACTCGCTTGTACAGTATTAGCTACACGCTCGGGAACAAGAACCTGGTGCTATCCCTTCCAAGCGCACGTCACAGTGCAGTAAGTGGGTGAATCTTTTTTCAGAGCCATTTGCTCATAACGTCCACAAGGTGAAACTCGAGAATCATGTCAAGGGAACCGGTCACCAGCATTGGGAATTTACCCGGGTTTCCAATCTCCAACCAATCGGCTAGTTGTCGCCACTAAGTACCACCTTGCAGAGGTGTTCAAGGTTGAGTCGTCGAAAGTGTTCCCGCATATATGTACTACGTCTTTTTGTGTCTGCTTTCATTGTGTATGTGTACGTTGATGAATATGCTTGGTGCAACTCTCTTACTAAGTTAAGGAAATGAGCAGGTAGAAGGTGACCATCGATGAATCGTTCGTGGAGGGCGTGCAGATCTCAAACAAGCAATGCGCAGCATATATGCACCATCCATTGTTGTTTTACCCATTTACGCACGCTAGTATGACTTCAGACAGTCAGTCATTACCACGGTCATTAGTAGTCACTGCCCGAAGGCAAAGAGAAAAATGATGTTGAATATAACGCTATGTGCAGATGTCTGGATCGAATGAATAAGTTGACTGACTTGGTCTAGCGTGATGGGGTTCTTATTGTCAACTCGAGCTGTGCATATAGGCTGCCATCAGAGTCCACAAATATGGTGTGGGTATAGCAAGGCAGTTAGTTCAAGGTAGAGAGTTAAAATACACGTCGAAGGACGAAAACAGCTGTGCGAGCACATCCTGTGAAACTGATCGAACTGAGGACGCTGGAGTGAGTCAACTTACTATTTGTCCATCACCCAATCATGCACCATTTTCAAACTACTTTGGAGATCTTGCCGGGCCCGACTAAGTGTAAAATCTATGTATTAACCAGCAAGTAAATAATAGTGGCACAAAAATAATAGAAACCTACATACGCGTGTGCTTGGAATGAGTCGAAACAATAAACCTACTTATCAGTTACTAGCTTGCACGGTGAAGAATTCATTTCTATGCGTAGAGGACATAGTCAGGTGGCCCTCTGTAGGTTTCTATCAGAAGGACCACATTTGCATGAACCGGAAGGCTATTCTGGGCAAAAAATTCGTGTCAGCATGAGGGATAGGCCGTTTCAAAATCACGGATTGCATACCCCTAGCAACAAAATTGTGTGCCAGTGCTTTTTAATGCGCAGGCGTCTTTGGGGACATATTGAGGTCGAGACAAGCAACGAAGTGGTGGTCGCCAGTCCATCCCCTTCCTGCACTTCAATCTCATCTCGCGTATAGTCCAGCAGGTGTCTCGAAGACATATCCTCGGGTGATGCTCTCTCGGGACGACATCCTTTGGTTCCAAAATTCAACTGCAAAAACAATGCATGGTCATGCATGCAGGATGCAAGATGGAAAAGTTAACAACCGCATATTAGGAAAAGCATTCTTCAAACGCCCAAAGGGCATCTCAGTGGTTACCCTATACAGCGCTATGTGTTCCTCGATATCGGGTTTTTGCAGGGGTTGGAGAACTCTACTGTTGGGAAAGCAGCGCAGGAGTTAGCAATGGGTGTGACAGAAGAAGGGGCATAATTGCGAGGAGACAATATTAATGTCACGGATGCGAAATAGAACCGTGGCGCGAAGTTTCTGCTTGGATTGTGAAAAGGAACTGATCGTTTGCATTAGACTGAGTTGCTGATAACGCAGACATAAAAATTGCGTACGAAGGAGGCGAATTAGTAACGGATGTGCTATCATCGAAGACTCTAGACTTGGTATAAGGGTGAAACAAAGAAGAGGCACCGTCAAACTGCTAACAGGATATAGCAGCCCGCCAAGCACGACAATGATGCGAGCGATCGGTTGGGGAGCAAGCGACGAAACAATAAACATGGTAAAGATGGCATGAGCTGGTTGGTGGTGTCTGCACGAAGTTGATGAGAAGGTTGCGTACATGGTCGACCGGTCTCGGAGATGCAGTGTAATCAAGCGGAAGAGGCGGTGAATCAATGTTCTTTCCCAAAGACGATTAGCTAGCCAATATCGTCGAGTCCTCGTACTCTGCTTATCGAACTGATATAGTTGGACCCAGCAGACCTCACAGTTGGCATAAATTTTTATCGAAGGCGGACGTAGACGATTAAGATCGCGAATAATGGTATGTACACAAGAACAGCGTTAATGAATTATGATCGAGAGATGTTTTGATATTGCAGACTTGAGCTTTCGTACTCTATCAAAAATAGCCGACTGCGGTCGTTCATCATAAACCTTCGCCAGACATCAGCAGATAAGTATAACAGAAGGGTGAAACAACATACATTAGAAGCTCATTGACATAATCCCTCACTAGCCCGACGCTCTCCGCGTCCATCGTAGAACTGGAGACCATCTGTGGTAGACTCACTAAACCGAGCAACTCATCAGTGGACGCTAAGACTTCATGTGAATCAGATCGCACCAAGCATCCTAAGCAAGTGTTCTGCTCCGTATATGGCGCTCATATCCTTCTCCTGGCCAACCTGCACCTTGGGACCCGTGACATACTGCTTGCGAATCTCAGCATATTGTGGACGTTCAAAGCGGTAGAGAAGGTTTGCGCCGAGCGAGCGATCAAAGTAGACTTGCAACCCTGAAATTATTGTTGGGAGGACGAGTTCAGGCTCGCGAAGGCTATAAGACAGAATGGCGCTTGAGTTAGCAGGATATTGAGTATTCTCAATGGAGGAGCTGACGTTGTGTTTTTCCCGAGCCCTATCACATGATCTTTGAACTGCTGGAGGATCTCGACAACTGTTGGACGTCGTGGTACAGATACCAGCTTTCGGGTTATCAATATCTAACTAAGGCGCCAAAGCAATACGATCCTACCTGACTGTTCTTTGTAATCGCCTCCCAATCATCCACAAGCAGTACTTTCAGCACCTCTGGGACATTGAGTTTCATTTCCGGCTTCTTGCTGCTATCGTCCTTTTATAAAAATGTCATCAGTACCACTGCAGAGAACACACCACGAGAATTGTCCAAAAACAAACACACCTCCTCTCTCCCTCTCTTCGTTCCTCTACCATCCTTGCGCCCAAGCCCGCCACCGCGCGAGGAGCTACTGTCCTTCATCATACCCCCACTATGGGCCTTCCCTTTTGAGGATGACCCCGAGGTAGATGCAGCTGCGCTGGCCTGTGCCATCAGTGCTTTCTGCAGTTGCACATTCGTGTCATTGAACTTGAGCAGCCGTGTGATAGGCACCCATTCATCCCATCTAGCCAGTAGTGAGTAAAAAATAATTCAAACTCAAATACAAAGGACAACGCACGTCTGCTTCCACCCCTTATAGTGCACGAAGAAATGGGGACCAACTGTGGAGAGTTTAGTGTTGGTTTCGTCCCACGTCTCTGCTTTTAGTATCTTAGCCTCGTAGACGAGGGGCCCATGATAGCATAAGATGCGCTCGCTGACTGTGAACGACAAAGACATTCGCTGCGCAGGACTTTCGTATGTTCAGGGTTTGTTGGTTTGAAAGGTCAGATGTTTATGTAATATGTTCCTGGCCCTATAGGTGCCTATCCTTAGAATTTGCACATTTTTTGACACAAGTAATCAAAGTAGCGAATGGTAGGGTAATCCAACAGTATGGCATCGCACGAACGACAGCAAGCAGCAAAGAGACACCCATAGAAACCAAATAATGTAAGAAATAAAAAGGACTTCAAGAACAAAACCCCATCTCTGAATCACCCACGCAACTCCACGCTGCAAAAGCATTGCAGCCTTCCGCTGTGCTTCTGACTTGGAGCAGAGATGAACGTGCGCAACATCAGCATGAAAGATTCTATGAGGAAATTGTTCAGCACAGGACATCCTGATAACGGCTAGGTCGTATTGAAACCAACCTAAGCTCGCTGAACAGTCGCTGTCGGCCACTTAGAAAAACCTGGCCAGTATTTGGCCGGCGTCATAATAAGTGCCTCACAAACGAGGACAACGTAACAGCGGCTGCATGTGATCGAAGGGTTTCGTCATGCTAATTCTTGAGCCGGCACGTGTTCTGCTCGAAGGTCTGATCAACAAACAAATGAACATGTTGATTGACCACTCGGGTTTCATAAAGCGAAAATGTACTCACGGCTAGGATAGAACCTCCCCCTCCTTGTTTCCCGTCATCGTCGCGCATTACACGCTTCACAGAATCTCTTCGTCGTCCGCCTCGAGGGTAGGGTCCAATCGTAAACCTCATTATATTCTATTTTCATTGTTTTTGCCAGCCCCTTGAACAAATCTCGGAGTCCCACGTAGTCTGGGAGGTCTTCAAACTCGAGACCTCTTGCATAGTTGAAAAAAATTTCGAACTCCACAGGAAGACCCACAGTGAGAAGCGATGCAGCCTCGAGTTTTTTGTCTCGTATAGCATCCCACGTCTCAGCAACTGTAGCGCCTTTAATTTTCCGCCACGGTAAGGTGCCCCGGAGAAAGTAAACCAGCATGTAAGCAAGAGATTCTAAATCATCACGCCGAGAGCACTCTTTACCAAACCATTAGGTTAATCATGGCCACTTGGACAGCCGACTATTATAACTCACCGATGCCGAGATGGGCGTTGATAGATGCAAAGAGGGATGTACCCACGCCATGGTGATTGTCCTGTCGATATGGAATATGGGCGCTTGTCTTTGGGTCTCGAAATTTTTTGGCGAGCCCAAAATCGATCACATTGACCAAATGTTCTGCACGGTCTGTCCCCATTACGAAGTTGGCAGGTTTGACATCACGGTGGACAAAATCGCGCGAGTGGATAAACTCTAGGCGCGATAGCTGGGTTGTTGGGAAGGCGTCAGCAATGCTGAGGGAAGAAGGCAGAAAAAGGAAAGTCCAACACAGCTTGGGGTCATAGAAGATGCTCTAGGCCACAACGTGTAGATGCAGGACGCGCAACGGTGGATAGGGCATACACCTTGCCTGAGGAAATACCGCAGGTAAGAAGACTCACTAACTGATCCGCAAGCTGAAGTACGGTTTTCATTGTGAAGTGACGACTGCACATCTTGAAGAGGTCTTCAAGGGATGGACCCAACAAATCGATCACCATGACATTGTAATCGCCGTGCTTTCCTGACCACATGATCCATGGCACCCCAGGACCACCCATGAGGGTCTTGTAGACCTTGGACTCCTGCTTGAGAGGACTGTTGCGTGCTATGGCTGGTTCTAATTTGATTGCAACTTCTTTCCCTGCGACTGTATGAACTCCAAGGAACACTGTGCCTATTTGAACATGATATGGAATCAGGGGGACCATCGGTAGATGAGCAGATAGAGCGAAAGTTACCGCATCCTCCAATGGCGATTTCCTCTTCAAGTCTGTACTTTCCACCTAACGTGAAATCCATGATAACTTCCTGCAATATAGATGCTAGGCTCAGCGACGTAAAGAACGATGAGTAAGATAGATGGCACCTCAAGATGATAGTTGTCCTCAAGTTACCCTATAAATACGAATGTGGGCTGAGACCCGGAAGTGGCGTATTACTATTCAGTTCAAAGGTTCAGTTTGTGGATGCTTATGTCAGTCGGCATTTCGGCAATGACCTCCACAGTCCTTCCTGAATTGGAAATCACGAGACCGCGTCGCGACGCGTCACGCTCTGTGTTCCAATACTCTCCTCTTCAGACTAAAATCTGCAGAGTACCTACATGAGGGCACTACTCTGAGACATCATATGATCCTGCATGAATACACGGCAGTCACTTAATCACCGCCTTCTTTCTATGTGAGAATGCACTACTAGTACGTGCGCCTTCTTTTGCTGATGCGTGGTATTATAGTGACGCCATTTTAATCGTCAGAAGAAAGAAGGCCGGCTAAATAATTAAGAGCCTGACTCCACACTCCCGCTCCTGCAGATTATAGTAAGGCTGTACTATAGCCTTAACTTTCCCCACTACCGTGACAGCACCTCCGTTCGATACCCTGCTTTTTCCTCGATCGGCCAGTGAACTCCAGCATGACGTACATCCGAGTGGTGGGACTCCACTGTTCCAAAAATCTCTCGAGTCATTTACAAAACGTTTTCCTTGCCGGTTGACTCCATAATCTTCCCTTGCATTTCCCTACTAGATTTCCACTCCTAGTGCGCATTGGTGCAGGCCACAAGTCTGGGCTACATTCCGGTAGGAGAACATCATCCTATAACCACACTTTCAACTTGCAATTTTTAGTCTCCATCTCACTAACACCACTTACTCAGTCCCGTCACTTTCAAAGCCTGCCTAACTTACCATCATGCTAGTCACCTTCTAAGTGTTGTGTTTGGAACGCCTCTGTCATTTGGCTTGAAATATTTCATTCCTTCTGCGTGCCTGAAATTGTCTTAATGGTAGTTGCCCTCCCATGCACATTTGTTCTTATGACAATTCGCAATACAGCACATTTCAAAGATCATGGAACATGCCCTTCTTCGATGTCCTTAAATCTCCCAGGTGCCACCACGACTTGGAGCACTACCGCGTGCACTTTCTAATCCCGAAACCTAAATCAAGTCCCAAATGTTCATGTCATTTTAAAGACATCTTGACCGCATCCGCGTAATCGCTTTCCGAGTCCTGCTACGTCCTGAAGGCAATCTCTACCACCAGCCAGCTACATTAAGAGATCGACCCCAAATTTCTCGAACTCGCTATCATGTCCACAACCTGAGATCAAGCAGCAGATGCTCGACTCCTGCACTATCGCTAGTGCTAGTGCCTGCAGATCTGTTCTTGGGTCTGTCACTGTCAGTATTTCGAACCAACAAGCCGTTTTATGTTTGGTGTGTAATTCCTAGACGTTAGCACCCTGGATTCTTTTAAATCCCCCCGACTCTACAGAGGCGGGCGGTGAACTCTAGCATGACGTACATCTGAGCAGTGGGACTCCGCTGCTCTAAAAATATATCTGTTAGTCCTTCGACTCACTCAGACACAAGAATCATCGTCTGTTTGGCGGAAGCGAGTATTAATCTCGCGGTGATGCGTGACCTTCGGGCCGTTCTCTCGACATACGATACCGCTTCCCTGCAAGCGTACTCAACATATTCTACATGCGTATCCTTGAATACAGGACGAACTGGGGGTGGTACGGCGATCCGGCACCGTGATCGCCGAGAAGGAGAATGACCCCGCAAAATACCATCAAATTGTTGAAATGGAGGGATAGGGGTTTATGGGAGTTAGGTTTTATAGACGATGACCCAACTCGTTACAAGTCTAATGATAACAACTCAAGATCGGGCAGGAATATGCCTATCGATTCAGCTGGTCATAAAAAAACCTGCAGGTGGGCCCGGGGGAGCTGCGAGGCTATCAAAAGAATCAACAAAAACATTTGCTAGCACTGCATGTATGATGTAACTCAACCAGTATACTGATCGCATGTATTGCTCCTGAGCAAGTGTTCCAGAAAGTGACATTATTAGTGAGGAGCTATCTGTGAGCATACACGGGTATGGCACTCAGTTGCAATGCTGAGATCTGAGACGCTAGAAGGCATAACATCATTGTATCAAATCGATAACGGGCGGTGCCTCTGGCAAAAGAAATCCACGGTTACCGCAGGAAAATGCTGGGGCGCGTGTCCTTTGAATAGCGTAGTCCAAAGTCATTCCGTTTAACTTATGATTGCGAACAGAATTACATGAACGGTTTCGCATGAGATAAGGAGAGAGTTATGCAAGGTGTATTGGCTACTTCTCGAATTGCTCCCTCACGAATTGCTTGATAAGAGTTGTGATTTCCCGTTTCACGGAGAGAGGCACACTTGCTAGGGGATGATGGAAGTGGTCAGTGACACTGGTAGATGATCGAGTGGAAATTAGTACTTTGCGCATGCGATAACAATTCCTGCAGGATCGTCTGAAGGGAAAGCGGGTCCATACTTCGACTGTTTTCTATTGGATGTGGGGATTAGGCATCAAGTAACAGCAGGATAGGCATACATACCTTTGGCACGGTGCAGAAGGTCATCCGCCCATCCGCTTTCAGAGAGCTTAGAGGACAGGAGATGCAATATTCTAGGTTGTGATTTTTTTTTCAGTAGCTGTGAGAGATATCGAATAAACACCCACCGATCCCACTCTCCATTCTCGATCATTCGACGGTGAACTTCTACATGAAGGACTTCAACTTCGGAGGTCAATTTGGACATGACAGTTCCTCAAAGCCTGATGTGTCAATAGAGTACGGTATCCACCATCAGCACCAAACCCAAATAAGGGTTTTAACGGTCACTAAAGAATTGCGAGACCCGCTTGAAGATTGTAGATTACTGCAGGATGCAAAGTCCTTGGCTACGATTGGAGGATATATAAACCAACAATTCAACACAAAGTTAAGAGTCACGTGTGCGAACGCGTGAAGTGCCGTGTTGTTGTGTTCTCGCGTCTTATGTAAAGTTGAAAATTTTCCAAATCCACTTCTTGCCCACTTCTCGACATGGAAGTAATTGCTCATTGTTTCTCACTATGTAAGATATCAATACAATGAAAATCTATCATATCCTTCCGGGCCGCAAAATAGCATTTCCCAGACTTCGTGGAATACTTAGATCTGGCCGGGATGGATAGAGCCCAATATTGACTTGAACGAGCTGTGGCCAGCACTTCGCTGACACTGTTTACAGTGCATTAGCAAGCACTATGAGGTACAAAAATATTGCCCGCTCACTTGATACACTATCTGATCATAAGACCAACATAGAAATTTGAAAATACCGTCCCTGTCATCTTCTCCATCACTACAAATCTCGCGCATCAGGTTCACAGTGACCGTGATCTTCATGGGCCCAGGATCCCGGATGACTTCTGAAGATTCGTTGGCCTCATCTATATCATTGCAGCCTCGCTGTGATGAATAGGACCTGCCTCGCACACACCTTGACATGGGAGGTGATGATCGCCGGATGGAAGATCTTGAGGTGGATTCACGACGTCAGCCACAGGGCGAAGTCACCCACTATCCGAGACCAATCATCTTCTTCGATGCCATCAAGGACGCGCTTCGTCAAACTGTTTGAAGATTCTGGAATCATGAATGCAAGGTTCGCCTTACCTGCCGTCTTGCAGTCCGCTATATCGATATGGAAATCCATCTGGCCCTCGACACCTGGTGACTATTGTGACTGTTGCTCATCAAATTTCGGCTTGGATGAATGTCGACGCCTTACGTACAGTGGCACTTCCCAGGTCGCTTTATTTGCCTTGCGGATGTCAATAAAAGCTCATTTGCGCTTTGGACTGAATTCTCCACGTCCATATTCGCTGTATGCTTCGCTGTGCAAATGCTGGCGAGCATGATGCGCATAGAGAGCTTCGAGTTCTAGCACTATTGATTGCTGAGAAAGGCTTGGCGAAGCAAACATACACCAGAAGGCGGTGCGGCACTGAATATGTCTCATTCTGTCCTTGAGTGTCCAAAAATGTGCGTTGTGTGGACGTGGCCTCAAGGAACACTTTTATCTCGGTCATAGCTAATTGGAGATGACAGCTGAGAATCCATGACATATCCAGCACATGCACTGAAAGAAATTTAGCCTTTGACTCGGACGACCGGCTTAGTTTGGCATAATGATAATTGGTGAGGCAAGGTGAGGAGCCGTCGAAAGTACGATTTGCGGTACATCGCAAGCAAAGGACGCTGCTGCCTAAGTGGCATCAATGAAACCAGGGAAACAGACTGGAGGTTGGTAGGTATCAAATTGTCCGCTCATACCATCACTGAAGTCAACTTCTTGCTTAGTTTGAGCTCTTGCCACTTTGCGTTGTAGAGCTGGAAAAGGCAACGATATCCGCTTGAGCTTATTGCGACGCATTTCTTCTTGGCGCTGCCTCTCTCGTCGTTGAACTTCTTCACGAAGGTGTACACTTAGCCAGCTACTCAAGGCTGCATACAAAGGCCACGCGGATCTGTAGCAAGCAGATTCTCTACGTAGTATTGGTAATTATCAATGATATGTAAGTACGAGTTAATCGTACGTCGAGTGCTTGGAACGCAACCGTCCTAGGTAATATCAAGACTTGCAGCTATAAGTAAGAGAAATTTAACGCTGGCCATAGCAAACAAAAGATTCAGTAGGGACAAACAGCAAACATCCAAACAATTTCAAGAGTCGGGGAACAAAGAAACAATAGGCGCACCGTAGTACATTGTCCTGTCGAAACGCGTCGCTGGACGCCATATAGGCTTTCCAAAATCTCACAGCTAAACGAGATTGTACCAGCAGTACGTAGGATAAGAAAGATGGTTGATAGTAGAATGATTGATTAGCGAAATATTGATGGTGGGCTAAGAAGTCAGTTTCGGGGTTCTTCTACGCCAGCATAAGTCCAGCTACATAAATCCATGGCTCAAGTGAAAGACAAACAACTGGAGAGATGTATATATGAAACTGTTACAGAAGAATATCTGGTGAGGGTATGTGTCGAAGACCAAGACCATAGAACGATGGAATGAATATCAATTACTCACGGCTCCGCCAAGACAAAAGATGATTTCACACATCGGTGACATCGCGCAGTAGTAGTGACCAAAAAATGCATGCAGATTAGCTTGTCAGCAACAATACTGTAACTACAAGCCATAATAAAACACAGCACGTGTGTACGATGATGTCCACATAGCAATCGCGATATACATACAGTTAAAGTCCAGCGTGGTCCAAATTCCAGAACAAGAAGAGAATGGTGATAATTTTAGAGTCCGAGTTCTTCTAAGCAGCGGAATACATCGTCTTGTTCATAGAAATCGGCGTCCCCTGGAGCCTGGGATCCTTGGTGGCAGGTCGCAGCATGTTTCCACCTAGAAGCAGAAGTGAGTCCATCGTTCGCCATGCCTCGCATGTGCCCTACCAAAACAGTTCCTTAACCTAATGGCGATCATCGGAAATGTCACAAGAGATCGGACTGATTTCATACCTTCACCTCGCAATCTTTGATACTTTCGACGGGGACCCACTTCTTGCATTTATGACACCTTCCTTCAAGAATCTCCGATCGCTCCAGTTTGAGCGCGTGGCGACGATTACTTGTCCTGTACGACAGTGGAGGTGAGAACGGACGTCCGGTTGTCGCTGACACTCCTTGAGATGCGAGAAAAAAATCAGTGGGTGAGTAGTCATTCAAGTATCCCTTACCGTGCGCAAACTGCATATGATAGCTGAAAAAAACCGTTAAATGAAATCATCAAAAGATTGGAATTCTCTGCACAGAAATATTAGCATAAACGTATATACTGTGAGGGAAAAGTAAGTGACCACTTAAACGCAGAGAATTTTGTTGATAACCATAATTTCTGTCCCCGTCCACCGCGCAAAGGGCTTTCGATACAGATTGGACACAGTCCTATCTTGGACCTACCTTTACCTTTGACGAAGCGCGGAGTATACAGATCTCGTGGATCCCGTGGAGGGTTACAGATACCGCCAGGGTGTTCCGAGTGATTGAAAAGCGAAGCTCTGCACATGGTGAGCGCCAGGTAGCAAGCAAGAAATAACTTACTCTTCAGCATCAAGTTGCAGAAACGAGCTTATAGGATAACGCCGATAGAATAAAGGGAATTCGGGGTGACGAGAAACCTCTGAGGGAAGGCGACGCTGTGACGGTATACCGTGATAATCGAGCTCCCGAGTCTGAGAGGTAAGGTCTACAGCAGTGGGGCCGCCAGAGGTACGTGCGCGTTTTGTCTGGTATGAAGGCTGTTTCTCATCATGATCGTCCGAAAGAGGGTGCTTGGGACTCCGCATGAGAACCGCACGACTAGTAGTACGAAGCGAGCGTCGAGAAGTAGAATATAACCCGTGGTTGCCTTTTGAATGTGGCACAGTAGTCGAGTTCTGTCCAAAAATGGGCAAGCATAGTGAAGAAGCGCAAGACAAACCACCAGAAATATTATTGCTAAGGGGGCGCTCAGGAGACGAGAGAGGGGTGAGCGCAGAGAGAGAAGACACCGGAGACCAAGACCGTTCGCTAACATGCATGACTGGACTCGAAGTGAAACCTAGAGAAAAGGTAGGATGGCCGAAGGAATGTAACGAAGGAAGTTTCTCCATCAGCGACCACGGAGTTGGAACACCAGATCCTCCAGAAGACTGATTAGATGGCTGTCCGCTTTCATGTGAAGACGCAGTGGTATTGTCCTCAGACATCCTTCTAGCTATGGGAGACATATCTGGATCGGAGCTGTGCCACGATTGCGATAAGTTAAAATGTCGATCAAATGGCGTTCCTTCAGCATTAAGAGTTGACGGCGACAGGTCGCAGCCAGCTAGAGGAGAATCTTCGGAAGGGGACTCGGCGAAGAGGACAACTGTTGTTCTATCCAGGATTCGGTGTAAGGTGTAGAATACACACGAGACAGTTGCTGAAGGGCTGGCGAAGAAGCTGACATGTCATACCGGCGTAAAGGAGTAGATGGCATTGACATGGATCGAAAGAAATTTTCGACTTGAGGAAATTGAAAAATATCTTGTCCTGAACTAGGAGGGATAGAATCCAAGGTGGAGTGTCGCATCGCGGTGGATACGGGGGGAGCATCGGAGCATAAGGTCATAGCGTATGTGCATTTGTCGCACTGGAATTGGAATCGTGCTGGACTTGTAGGAGGATTACAAGAGGGCAACTCGAGGCAATCGGAGGAATGAGATCCATGGACTTCGCATAACATTTCTGAAATAAGATTCAAGTCAAATCCAAGTAAGTATGAATATTTGTCAGTGAATTCATTTTCAATGACAAAGCCATTGAATAGGTCAAATTAACGCATTATAATGGTACGCACCGGGTGGATAGGTTACAACAGCTTGGTCTCTGAATCTATAGATGGGAAAGACAAAGCGATATATGAATCTCAGTGGAAGTTAAAACCAAGTCAAAGCACCCTGAGCAATTTAGGCTCTAATACCTACAACGACTCGGAGTTCGCGGAGTCCATAATTTAATGCCGGCACACCGGCAAGGTCGCCACCCTAAGCACGCAAGCAATTGTAACTGATACTTACATGCTTTCCAACAATGATTCTCTTACTTCTTCTGTATAACTGTTTTCTCTTCCTATCACTTCTTCCTTCAGCAAGAAGCTCAGCGTTAACTACTGCCATTGCAGCAAATGAGCGTTTATGTTTCTATGTTGATGCAGACAAAGCAGGGGAAAAAATTGGGGTGAGCACGAATGATCATGTTTGTCGAGCTAGACTGACGTCCCGCTTGAAGTTTTACTTTGCAGTATGTCATGCGGCATTGTCCCAGCTCATATACTTATTGTCCCACGAACTAGGTTCAATCTGGAGGATCGTTCGACATAGACTTCGACGTTAAGGATCCCAATGAGAAGGTCATACTTGACGGTAAAAGCGAAAGGCAAGGTGACTACGTTTTGACTGCCAACACCGTTGGAGAGTACTCGTTCTGCTTTGAGAATGACATGTCAACTCTCACGGTGAAGCTGGTTGACTTCGACATCATGGTGGAGAGCGAGCCTCGCAGGGAAGCACCTGCCAAGCCGGGACAGGTGGCGGATCACACCAGTGCACTGGAGGAGAGCACATTCCGGTTGAACTCACTGCTTTTGAACATCAAACGTACTCAAAAATAGTACGTTTAACTATTGCCTCGAGTTATCATCATGCACACTGACCTCGTTCTTCAAGTTTCCATACACGAGAGAACAGAGGGTTCTCCTTGGTCAGGTCGACACAAAAGTTTGTGGATATTCTCACGTATATGACTAGGTGAACTCACAAGCAACGTAGCCGCCTGTTCTGGTACATGGTTCTGGAGAGTTTGGGAATTGTGGGCATGGCTGTGTAAGTGCAACCCAGGCGTAATCCGACCACAGCTGACTGTTGTTTAGCCTTCAGGTGTACATCCTTCAAACCTTCTTTACGAAAACAGGTCGTCGGTACAAAGTATAGTTTCGTGTGCCGACATCTGCCTTTATATACCTCTATCATTTTCCGCCGCAATTCCACACTGGCCCTCGAGCAGCATCACGTTTTGGTCTCCCTGACCTGGTAAATATGATTGCTATGACCAGTGCGCAGTGTTAACATCTAATCAAATCCTACTGAGCTCTCTGATCCAAAGGGTGTAAGTAAATACGTTCTTATGATCTGCATAGCAACGATGGATGCACGCAGTGATGTATGCGCTTTAGAGCTGGATGCTAGGACATGGTCGCGTTCTTACCCGTACGCGTGGATCCCCAGATCATTATACGCCGCAACCTGCTACCTACGCCCCTCATGTTTAGGGCAAGCGGAGTCCGCTTGAGGGACTTAGTCACGTTTTATGACAATCAGAGTCACAGGATGCGAAGCTCTGAGTAAGTCGTTTAAAGCATGCTGAAAGCTTGTTGGCTTGCTCACTTGTCTCGCAAGTCATCGATCAACATTAGCGTGAAATTCCAGCTTGTACTCACGTGACCGAGTCTCCAATCTCCTTGGTTTTAGATTTGAACGGAAGACCCTTGAACTACTTAGGAAACTAGCGGACAAGCTAGCTGCTAGCCGGAGTATATACCATCGCATTAACTTCTAGTGTCCCAACGTCTCCTTAGCTTTCCTTCCATCTATCTCATCTGTACCGATCATCATGGCTTCCGTTCTCACAAACGTTGTACAGGCTGCGCACTCTGCCACTGCCCTGATCGAGGCAGTAAGCCAATCCACCAGAAGCCCATCAAAGAAGAAGATCCTGAACATTCCATTCCGCTCGATCTCTCTGGAAAGAATATCATTGTACATGGCTCCACATTAACTTTGTGCCAGGCGCTCGTGTTATTGTACTAACAACTTGATGCCCCTGGGGCGTTCACGCTGCCGTGCAGCTCCAAGGTCCTACAGTACATCAGACTACAACGAGTTCGAAGCCAAGGGCGTCAGAGGGACCCATGTTGCTGCGAATGACGTCTTTGCAGTAAAATCATTGAGCACATACGGGCATGTCCTAGCGCATATACTCAGCCGTCCTATTCGCGGAGCTTGGAAAGAAAAATTTGCTCCACAAGGCACAGGTAGCTAGGAGTTTGATGCATCTCCATCGCATGATCATTGTTTCATCGCATTATGATGTGGCTCAGTCGTCCGCTTCATTGTGGATAAAAGGGAGTTTACCTCTAGCGTGGGACCCCTCTTGGATACATACTTCTAGCCTGTTAAGCACCTGAATCTAAGGTTAATTTTCTTTAGCGCTACGCCATTGTGACTCAAGACGGAAAGGCTGACTTCATCACAATGGAAGATCAGTCTGCAAATATCACTTCTACCGCTGAGAACCTCGACTCTAAGCTGTACCATGGAGATGCAGCGAAGTAAGTATTTTGAATCACTACAGGTATGATAGCTTGCAATCACGGTGACTCATTCACCACTTGATAGGTCGGAGACAAGCAAGTCCTGTTCAAACGGTGTCCCAGAAAAAATTACTGGCAGATCTGATACTCTCATGCCAACCAATACGTGTACACGGTGGATACGAATGACTCGGAGAATCCATTCGAGCCCTTGCGACACCTTGTTCTAAATATTCAATCATGTTACTAGTACTGGTAGCCACTCAACTCTCCACAGACGATGCTTCTGAACCATGTAGTCAACTGCGCCGGTCAGTGCCATGGTAGCTAGTGTTACCGTGACTCACGGGACGATTCTGTGTATAGCTTAAAGTTCAGAATGAAATGTGATATATTTAATCATCTACGCGCTATTTATAGATCAGGCCTGTCGCGAGGGCCTGACTGAAGTTTGAACCGCAAAGGCAAATTCGAAAGTTATAGGACGCAACTGCAACTGTACCGTATGAACAGCGGGATATTATAAGCATCAGTGCTTCAGGTTGGCACTCATAAATGATGCACATGTCGTGGAGGTACCAGGAACGACATCACGCACGTCGTACTAGGTATGTATATGAGCGCTCAGCTCACTCTCCGCCCTGCTCGCTCGCCTCTCGAGATATCACGAGACCTATAGAAGTACGAGTTAGTCACGTGGTCGTACTACGTACTGCCTATCCCTCCTTGTATATGAAGGACTGTCTGAGGGAGACTAGTATCTGCGGTGCATTTGGTCCATATGCTCGGGCTTGTCACGGTGTACCGCCCACCGGGCTGTGCAAGGTGCATGACGCTCAGTACTTGCGAGTCACCACTGCTCTATTCGAATCGAACCGGGTGTTCCGAAAGTTCTAAGAATTGCTCGCATCCTACCAGGAACTGCCAACGTTCTAGACAAGTCGTGAGCTCATTTGACCCGAAGTTATACTGCCTTAATGATCTACTTACGCAGTCTACGCCAATGAGAATCGCTCGATTATTACCTACAACCACCTCAGCCGATCAGAGGGGCGGTGAATTTTGCGCAAGGTCACTTGTCAAGACACCTGTGCTAGGCGCTACAACGGCATTGCTCCAAGGCTCCAGCCACAATTGGTCGGTGCATGGCATCAACTTTTTCGGAACGTCTCGCGTGGCAATTACCGAGATACTTATGAAACTTCTCGGTAAAATGTTCCTGTTTCTTTTCCTTTCCTTACCAAAGTTCTAATTAGAAGACGCGGGCGTCTCTTGATTAGTACCCTTGAGCGGAGCTGGAGCCCTCTCAGGCTGGTCCCTGGAGCTTGTTATCTCCTAAAAGTCATGGTCTTGCTGCTTCCTCAAGGCCTAGCTATATGTGTTTTCTTTTATGCACTTCTAGGCCTTGCGGAGGATAGCCGAAGTTTCTCCTGGGATCTAACCAATCACGTAAGTCGTGGTTGTTCTTTCTAGTATGTCAGTTTTTTATCACTTCGGTCAGGAATTTGAGCGAGTACGCAGTCTGACCGTCTGCGATGGCCTGCACATCTCGCTTTCTTCATCGTCTGGAAACCATTACAATATTGGACGTTCTCCATACACCCTTCTTGCCTTTGAAGCTGGTGGAGCACTGACTGCTACTCAAATTCACGAAGATGGTCTGTGGCAGGTGAAACACCCACCAGGTTCGTGCAACCGGTCCTATGTTGGAATAAATCACAGAGCGGCTTTTCACAGGATCTCAGCTGCTCCTCGCTCTCGTTGACTCCTTTGGAAATTCAGGTGGGGTGCTCCCCGCAGTCTTCATGGTTGCATGTAGGCCTTTTCTCCCTCAAGTCCACAGAAACACACTGAGATATCTTTGCAGCAGGATCCTCAGACTGTCTTCCCGCGCTTCCCGTATTTGCAGTTGCTCCGACGATTACAACAAATGTCACCCGTGTCGAGCCTTGTGATTCCTGGCAAATGTCCATCTCAGGCGGAGTCCCACCATACACCATCATGCTCGCATCTCCCGGGGCCACATCTCTGCAGGATATTGCTACGCCACAAGAGTCTAGCCTGGTTTCATTTATAAATAGCGACATCGCACTAAGAGGACCTACTATAGGTGCGTCGCAGTCCTCGGCAATCTAAGTTTGTTGACTGAGGGTAAGCCTTTGTTTTGTTCCTATTAAAGCTGCCGTGCGTGATTCGTGAGTGGCCTCCTCCACCTTCATTGGATGCTGCAAGAAAACCTATATTAATCTTGGCTCTTTCCATAGGTCCGGTGTATTTGGACGTACGACCGAATTTGTAGAAGTCATTGATGCTAGGGGAGTATCCTGTGAGGCTGTGAATCGGGGGAGACAGGCCACCCTTTCCGCACGCTCGAATGGCGGTGTAACGATAAACCATCAAGACACGGCCATCATTGCTGTGTGTGCATCACTTGGTGGGACTGTGATCCTCGCTGTTCTGTGCTATGCTGTGGTAAAGTTCCGACGCAGGCAGCGAGGGTTGATTGCAGGTCAAGATGCGCGGCCTCGGCCATTTGAGACCGCTGATCCTGCACCAAGCACTAACATATCTGTGCCGCGGGTGAATGTTTCGGTCCCTTTGTCCGTTATTGACATCTCTTGGCGGAATAATTGGATGGCGTCTCCAACGGAAGCATCCTCCACACACTCACCCCTCGGTTCAAAGCCTTCCCCTTCACGCACTCATATACGCCCGTTGCCGGTCCCAGCTGCTTCCCGTCAGCCATCTAATACATCTTTGCGTTCTCCTGAAGATCCCCCTCCACGACCACCACGCAATCCATCTAGCTCGCACGTTGCCCAATCTCCACAAGCTGGGCCCTCGCGAATTTCCCGCCAACAGCAGTCAATCTCGTCCATGCGCTCCGCTAATAACAGCCACCCTCCCACAAATTCACCGCTATCCCCGCAGCGCTCCGCACTCACACAAGAAGCAAAACAATCGACTCCCCGCTCTCACACCGAGAGGCACAAACGCACACTCCATCTTTCACGCTCGACAGGGGACATTCCGACTAGTGACAATATAGCACCACCTTCCCATCGACAGAACACAACCGTACCCCGCTCGACATCAGACACAAGCCACACGAACTACCTGCGACATTACTACTCTGCATTAAATGTCAGGCGTACAGATCGTGGGGTGCTTGATCCAGTCTACCAGCACCGTGATAAAGGGGATCCGCCGCCGCCATACTATAAGCACTGACCGGGACCACTTGACATGTAGCTTATGTATGAGCATACAATAGAAACACTTTGATTTCATCATTGGTGATGGGCGTCGTAAGTCCACATGTAAGTATAGAGTTCCGTGAAGGTAATTAACGTGATAACAAAACTGGCATCATTTTTTGTTTAAATTTTTCATTTTCGCTTTATGCGTTGGTGGTTACCTAACACTTTCGGTCTCTTCATTCCATGTATGCAAAAAGTTTATCAAAATTCAACGTCGTGCTCAACTAGTGTTGAGAAAATTCAGGCATATGCAGGGTACCTAAAAACATGTTTCCTATCAATAGAATAAAATATTATTGGATGTTGCAGTTGCGAGAGATGCGATCTATGAGATAGCGGCAATTTGCCACCTCTGTGCAACATAAATCACCCAGATCCCATAGATCCTGCAAAGGTACTTATAGAAATCTACCTGGAGCGCGATGATCACCTTGTATGGATGTCAGAAAACCACTGCGATAATGGTTAGAACCGATCACAAGCACAAAAACGTGACACCAGACAGGGCAGCACAACCAACTCCTTTTCGGCACACACGGCACCGAATCTAGAACCCTCAAGGCCTCACCCTACATGGCAGTATGAATGGCTATAACAACGGGAACGATTACGGTTTTTTCTGCGAACCGGAATTTCCAATTATATCATTCACCAGCTGTAAGGTGATTTCCAGTGTGGAAACTGAGTAAGCCTGTCTTTCCTTGCTGTCTTTGAGTCCGAGCGTTGATGTTGCTCGCTTAGCAGGTTGGGCGTGAAGGAGCGCTGTGACGTAGCATGGGTGTCAATGTGCATATGGAGTGCATTGAAATTCTGTAGCTGGCAATGATGAATCATTATGTCAGTTCGTGCGCTCGACTCGTGCTTGGCAAGCAAACCCCTCACAACTGGTTATCGAAATGTCATGGACGCGTACCCACCGACCTGCGAAGAAACTAAGTTAGGGTTCCCTACTCGAGTCGCATTCTTGGTGTACATTGTGAATGCATAATTCTGACTCTTGTAAAGTGAGTCTCATGCATGGTCCATGGGTCCAGCGTATTATTTTTACAGCCTTCTTCAATTGTTTGCTTTGTTCGCCGACGGTCTAACACTCGTTCACTTGAAAAGGCATGCAATCGTTCATCGATGCATCGTGCACCTGCTCTTTCACTCTCGGAACTGAGGTCACGCTGCGGCTAATGGCTCATGAATCATAACAGTGTCCGTCCTATCTATTGGGTATGGGAAGTCTATGGTAAGAGTACAGTAAGAAGCAAAACGGAATACAAGCGGGCACATATCTAGGATAAGTCATATCACATCACCCATCACCATCCTCATAACACCACCTCATCCTCGATTAACCCGGAAGCCCAAGCTTTATCCCACGAGCAAAAGAATTGTGTCAAGCGGGTCTTATCACGTGTAACCTCGAAGGACAGACCATCCGATTCTATCCTCTTCGTTCCAGGATCCGTCACAGGAAACGGCGGTGTCACCCACGGGAAGAACTCAGGGTCTTGCTTGTAAAGGGCAGCAGACACCGTGAGTCGCTCCACATGCAAGTCTAGTCCCTGTGTGACATATGACTGGAAATCGTAGGGGGCAGGCAGATGCGGGTAGACCACTGAAAAGGTTTGAAGGCTCTTCATATAAGCCCACGGAAGGTCGCGCATCCACATAGACACCGGGTTTTCTGGCGAGTCTACGCCACTGCTGATGTCGCGAAAATGGCATGAGTCCTCAGCCAAATCGATTAGATAAGTGAGATGCTGGATTGATGCAAAGAAAACAGATTCTTTGGAAATGTTCCGGAATATGTTCAGGACATAGTTGATGCTTTGTTGTATTATCGCCAAACTTTTGGTTTTCCCAGAAAAAGTGGATTGTCCGCTGATATTGTGATCGGTGCGGGAAGCGCAAGCGTTCTCCGCGCCTTCAAGCTCAAGGATAAACTTTAAATGGCGGCGGTCAACCACAAGTGCTGGCGCAGCAAGGATCACAGGAAGAAGCACGCTCATGTTGTGCTTGAGCTCAATATCTTTGTAGTAAGATTCGGCCATCACGTCCATCCACGAGTAGGACTGGGCTTGTGCATTGAGGGAATAGTCAAATGCCTCACAAATCCACATCCTCTGTACAGCGGGGGTATAGTCGAAGAAAAGATCGCTTTGCTCCTCAGCGTACGCTTTCTGCATAAGCAGAGCATTTGCGAACTTCTTCACGCTGTGACGTCGGCGGAGCAAGATCGTGTGCAGGAAATCGGGGAGGATGGTACGTCTGACAAGTCGAGAGACGAGACATAAGGATAGGGCGGTTGAGTAAGGATTTTTATTGTTATATTTTTCCCTTTGGGAAAACGTCGGCTGGGCTGCGTCTTTGAAGATGATCAAGAGAAGCTCGATAGGAAGGTCACTGAGTGGAGAGTGAGAGCGGATAGCAGGCTTCATGATGGAAGAGTAAGATACTTAGCTAGGTAGCAAGGGCTCTGCCTTTAATACTTTCCGCGCGTCACATCCACAGCAAGAGATGCACATTGTATCTGGGACCACAAGTTGTGACCATAAGGATAAAAAAAGTTGTGACCGGTGGACCATAACACAGTTATTGTTTCTTCTAGGTCGTACAATGTACTCTTGTCCTGCAAAAATTTCTATTCGTGATTCCCAAAGACCATCATAGTAATTATGCGATTGTGGCACGAACCGTAGAATCTACCTTCCGACCGGAGTCGATAACACGCATACAGACTCGTTGAAGTTTCGTCATGGCACAACTCTTATAGTGCATGGCTGGCCACTGGGTTAAGTTGTTCCTGGGAAAGTGAATTGCATCGGTTTGTCATTGGACATAAAGTAGAGAAATACTTTGCCATGCGTGTGCATAACGGTTCCTTTAGGGTTGACCAGCAACTTGAGCCCGATACTTACCTAGGCAACGAGCGTAGTTGGGGAAGTACACTTGTTCTCGGACTGGAATGTTCGGGAGTACCCTATGGTGAGTACTGTCCTCTGGCAATTCATCCGTTTTTTTTGGTAGGATGTCAGCGATGCACTCTGGAAAGTGGATGGTATCAGACGTAACAGGACCGCTGAAAAACCTTCAAACATCCAGTTTACGCGACAAGGGAGAGGCAACAGCGTAACCCTAGGTTAGCGCTGCAGGATATTACTAGACTTTGCATGTCTCATAGATTTAGAACATGATGAATTAGACTTCAGAATACATGCATACAAGCTACTGTGTCTGGGCACCGTAACCCCGGATGTTTTCTGCGAATGACCATGCAGTATCGAGTTGCATCGAATCACTGATAGATACGCCTGCACTAGAGATTGCAGCAATTTGAAACTAAAGGAGAAGTCAGTTGATCAATTAGGTGAACATAATAGTCACTGCGAGGATGTACCTTATTCAAACTTCGGGCATCTCTGTAGAATAGCACGCGCAGGCTATCCTCTAGGATCTTTCGTGCTTCCTCTTCAGTAATGACGTCCTCCCTCCCTTCGACGGCCTTACGCAACAGTGGTTGGGCAATGAAAGCGCCGTACCCAGTAGCAAGTGTCGAAGCAGAATAGGTCGTACCCAATAGGTCAACGTACGACAAAAACCTTGAATAATAGTTGAATCCTGCTCGAGAATGACGTAGCACATCCTTACCTCTTGCCGTCCTTGAATCCACCAATAAGCAGAGAATTCCAGAGCGGATTCATCTTGGACCGGCGCGCATACATGAGCTGCGACATGTATTCATGGATCTCGACAGGACCAAGCTCATGTCCATCCTGTGCAGATATCTCATCGATGGATAGTTCTTCAAGGATATACTGAATATACTGGAAGTCCGACATATCGCCTCCAGCACCAATCACAGTATAGTTGCCGACTTGGTGCAGACGCTGTACATCCTTGAATCGAGCGAGGGACCCGTATGAAGCTATTGGAGAACACATAAACCGATGAATGGGATGACTTCGAAGTGAAATTACCGAGGTTGTCAGCGGCCATCATGACACCATCCTTGTACTTGATCGCCAGCACACTCGTTCCAGTTACAATTGGTTGTCTACATATCAAGTCGAGTCTCGTTGATGGAAAGGAAGAGGATTAAGTGAACAGACTTACTGCGTTCGCTGTACGCCATCAGCGAAAGAATCCTTTGGACCATTATATGGTCGCTGGTGAATGGGGTAGGTAGCATATGCATCAAAAGCGTCGTTTCTCTGCAAAATCTGAATTAGTGCTGTACTCTATCTCCAGTTCACGATACTTACCGGACGACCCCAGTTAGTTGGAAAGTGGTCCATGGTAGAGTTGGTAGAACAGGTTAATCGACGCGCAAGCCAGACGCGACATCATTATGTCAGCAGTTCTGCATGTGTCCTGGCAGCCTGAGCGCTACATACTCGTAACGGTTGCTGCGTAAGCCACGCGTCTACCTAACATACGAACAGACTCGAACGTTAATTCTTGGAGCCAAGTTGGTAGGCTCGTGGTGAATCGACCGTCACAGAGCCCACTGAAATTTGAGTGATGCCAATGTATGGTTATGATGATCTCTTTGCTAGAGCTCATGATCAGTCAGGCACATATCTTTTACTAAATTCTCATTGCTACTTCCCTGACTGACAAATTATACACTCTTAGGTCCTTGGGGAATAAAAAAAACATTAATTCGGCCCAACAAAGTTCATGTGACAAGTTGCTATAGGGTATAGGCGGCATGGAACTCGATAATCTATCTCTTTATGATGAAGATGTGGAAGGCAGCTGATGAACTTCGAACTCATATTCCGTACCGCTCTCGACATGTTACAAACACTGGCTTTTATGCGTAGGATGTCTTAGTATTTGCTGGTGCCAGCAGTTGTGATCCGGATTACTTATTTGTCAATGATAGACTTATCTGCTACTAGCATGACACCGAGCTCAAAGCACAAATCGTTGGTTCATGTCGCGCAAGCATATATGTGTTAATTGCACGACAACTTTGGCACCGCCGTCCTGAAGACCCATCGTTGTCGGCGGTCGTGCGACAAGGTGCGTCATACGCTAGTACTTTTTGGTTTGATATTTCGACAACCTTCGAATTGCTAGAATCCCATCTTTTACGTCTCGGCTCTAAGACTCATCACGTACTTATTGAGTAGTACGAATCCTTTGATCAAGCCAGCTATCGTCCATATAGTGCAAAAACTGGCCCTGCCCATCGCCTCACAGTACCTCGATGGGTGTCTTGCACGAAAGTTGAGGCTCACGTCAGGTCCGACTCATCGGGCGCTTAACCACCACCTCCACGACATTTAACCGATCGGTCAAGCAAGTTACGGACATGCGTTTGACATACGTGATTCGGAATCCGCGCTGATCATACTAGTTCTTGTTTTCTATAGGGTTGTGTCACCAACAACCACCGTACCGAACATTATGCAAGCATATAAAAACTTTACCATCATCTGGTGCACACCCCAGTTGAACTTCGTTCGTCTTTGTTACAACCCCATATCACGACCCACCCACACTCGTTTATCATGTTCAACAAGTCCACTCTTTTGATCATCATCGGTGCTGCCTTCGCAGTTGCTATTCCCACCGGGTCCATCCCCAAGGGTCCTAGTACCCTAGATAACGTCCGCGTTCTCGACAACAGTGTCAGCATCCCCGGCGTCTCTGACGTCAAAACACCATCCACAAACTACGTTGGCATCGCTGATGTAGACAAGGAGGTATCCAATCTTTCCCTCCAGCTTCCCCAAGTAGAGAAGGAGAAGGCGCCCACAGTTCCTAAGGACACTAGCAGCGCCCCTGTCCCTCTGGATGAGTCTCTTACCACAGACGAACTCCCCAAGGTTGATGCATCCACTATCCAATCACCATCGCTGCCGAGTCAGGGCAACGACAAGTCGGAGAAGACACCTGATGCCTCCACACTCACGCCCCCCAGTGGTTCAGCGTCCATTGCCTGGTATGCTCGGACTCTGCCCAACAACACAACGCCCCAAAACCCCGATGCATCTCACATGCAGTCTGCGGTCGGGGAAGTTAGCAAGGTAGTCATGATTAAAGGTAATTTGCCGCGAGAACGTCACATTCCAGGCGTTCACATGCTTTCCTTGCCCTCCACACCCGAGCTCACTCAGTCTTCACCCCCCAAAGAATCGAGTTCGCCTGCAACCGATGCCGCCAAGGCTCAGAAGAGGGCCTCGTCTCCCAACGTCAAGCCATCATCGCTGGCGCGCCGCGCCGAGTCGTGTAACTCTGACTACACCTTGACCTACTGCAAGATGGTCTTGCAGTCGGATGACAGTCGCACTCCGAAGCTGCTCCAGTACCTAAGTGTGGACACCTCTGCCACTGGCCCAGTGGGCTTGTCCTGCTCGGATACACAGACGACTGACTAGTGAGTTTCTCATCTTATCTTCTTTTACGGTCGGTTAATATCGTTCGTTAGCGTCTACCCTCTTTGCACCAAAATGATGACGGAAGTGACGGATCTGGGGACTGTGGCCCTTGACACTGTTGAGGCCGTTTACACCGCTGTTTCCAGTGTCGTTACCGTTGCCTAAGCCGCACATGTATACTTTTTGTCCTTTGATTTGAACCTGAAGTCGATACAAGTGGAACCGTTTTTGGGCGTAGCATAGTGTTTGAATGTTTCTTACGAGTAGTACATATTGTTTACACTGATTTACTACCTCGATTATCGATTATATACCCATACTTATGTAATGTTTGCTCATACATGTAATCCAAATCTATCATCAGCTTCATCCAACCGGCCCTAAACCGACCGTATATGTAAATTTGACATCCAGTCTTCAACTTTTTCAACTCATTCCGGACTCGCACTATTGTCCCCCTGCGATGCGACCTTAAAGGTTCTGGTTGCAGGAGTCTACCGCAGGTCCCAGACTGTCGAGCAGCTCAGCTGGAGTGCACCTTCGTACGTGGTACAGTCGCGAGACCTTGAGGATGCTTTCCTTACCAGAGCTGCTACACTTACTTTGATACTTGCAATTAGTTCAAATTTGGGCGTGTTACGGAGGTCATCGATTCATCGCTGGTATGTATAGCGGTATATTACGATTGTATATCAGCGACTATGTTTCTCGTATCGATTCAGGGTTCGAGGTAATAATGACATTATGACTTTAATCATTGATCGTACCAATGTTATCCGCGGATGAATTCATTCCAAGAGAAAGAACAAAATCGAAGGCATGTCTAATACGCATCAATGATGTACTTGGTATAGCTCGAATCTAATACTAACGGTAGTGCCACATGTCACGAGATGGAAAAGACGGCGAGCAGGGAGCTCGGAGTAGGAAATGTGAAATGGCCACCTCTATTATATTCTGATCATCGACGAAAGACTGCGCCCAAATCTCAAGGTACGTCTATAGACATGGGTTGTAGTAGTCAACAACACATATCATAGACGTACCTTGGATCCGCCAGGTGAGCTCGAAAAAATGTATGTCAACACAAAAGCAAGAAGATGAGATGAAAAGAAGAAGATGCGGAGAACTGAAATGGGAGTGGGAACGATGACCAAAATAAGTGAGCGTGCAGAGTGCGTGCAGTAATGACGAACGTAGTGGCCGGTGAGTATCGAAAGACGGAACTGCGCGTAAGTGGAAGCGACTGAGGCATGGTCCTTCGAGCATGGAACTGCAGAAGAGTACTTGATCGAGGTGCGAAGCGAACAAATCGATTAGGCGAAAGGACGAAGGGGCACGCGAGCAAGACGAAGACAAGGAACAGACAAGCAGGCAAAAACTTATTCACCTTGCAACCCCAGCAACTAACCACTCCATCACGAACGACAGTCTCAGGCTCACACCTGCTGCACAACACCCAAATGCACGCTGTACCATGCATCAGGCGCACTCCTGCGGCCACCGCACACGTTCACCATTCAGCCAAAGGAAAGAACTCACCGACCATAGCGAAATAGTGGTGAACCACAACAAAGAAGATAAAGCATCTTTATTTACTAACCGGCATCTAAGGGAACGTCAGCGGGCAATATCCACCTTGGGGGTATACCGCATAGCCAGGCTCCTTGAGAGTGAATGATAAAGGCTCGATGACGCTGCGAAGAGCCAGTAATTTGGCGGGCGGGTAGTCAATAGAGAAGCTAATAGATGCACCGAAAGGTCCAGGGATCGAGTCGGACTGACATTTATCCAATGGCAACCTTGTCGCGATGATGTGAAGGGGAAATGATCATATAGTGAAAAAGGGAAACGGTAACTAGTAAAAATGTGGTGGAATAGAGAAGAGAGCGAGGTGACGGGAAAGTAGAGAAGACGGAATACTTATACACTCGCACCCAAGAGGCTGACGCGGATGGCAATGCTTACAACGCGCATCCAAATGACGCGATGACATCTACCAGCCAGCCGCATTCCGATCAAATCCAGCGGTGAGCAACAGATTTGGTACTCCCGCGCACCCCAAATTCGAGCCCAACTTGGTCATGGGGGCTCGGGAGGCAGTGACTCTATCTGACTGCATTTATTGAAAATGCTCAGTCCGTGCTATGGAGCCTTGGAGGTACAGCTCCAGGTCATTCGAATCCATGTCAAGACCGCTGTGACACGTGACAAACTTGATATCTTAGTTGTGAGCCTGCGGCCCACTCACAAAAGACTCTTCCTAGGATGACCAAGGGTTTGTCTTGATCGAGGCTCGAAGAATTAATGATCTAAATCGAAGATTTAACAGGTGGCTGGTATATTGAGGCCTTGAGGCATGATATCAAGTGAAATGCGTTCGATAGTAGCATAATTTTATCCTATGTTCAAGTGACCCGGATGTTTGAGAGGTACGCATCATTACTTGACGAGGCAAATTTTAAACTCCGCGCTTTGCCTGTCAAATTTCTCCGAGATCGACCAGTCTGACTTTAACAGTAAAGACTGGTTACGAGTCTAACTTCTGCTTGTATCACGACTGTTCACCATAAGTACGTGTTATTGAAGATTTCTCCTGCTTATTGGTAAATATTTAGTGATATCTAGTGTCTAGCTCGGCGAGAGTGTAAAACCAACACTGAGGCTAGGCTAGCGCTGAGCGCTGAGACCTGAGCCTGAGGCCTGGAAGTGTAACTACAAGATACCTGCAATAAGTATCGTGAGGTCGCAAGACGCCGATCAAGAATTTGAACGTTGTGACGCACATGTCAAGAAGACGAGAAGGCAATGCATATGCATGGTGCGCAAGAAGTCACCACACATATACGGCAATAGCCTTCTGTAGGCGCTCACTTGTTCCTGTCAGTGCGGTCTCATTATTTCATCTTTGCACTCTGGTGACCTAGGATGCGAGGAGCAGCGACAATTAATATCTGGACAGCCTTCGTTTCAGATTGTTCGAATACGACCTTGGCGATGGTGGCCAGTCAATACTTGAAGTTTAGTAGGCTCTCGTCTTTCGAATCAAAGTTGCCACATCCACTTTTGGTTAGGGCTATAATTTGCTGTCATTATCTTAGTTGAGACTCGTGATTCAAGTGTTTATCTATATTAACTGATACGTTTGACCGTCAGTTCGGCCGACACACTAAAAAGGATGCATATCTCCTGATTGCTAGGTGAATTGTCATTCGCCGTCTAGTGCGGGCAGTGCTACAGCATAGAACGTGGTTTTAAAGTGGTCTCATCACAAGCAGGTACTAATAGTGGAGATGGGCCGTCTCCTTCGTTCCAAGCGTTCGTCCGTTCCTACTTCATTTCACCGTGTACATCAGTGTCACATTCGATTCTATTGTTACTTCAGGCTATTCGTACACAATGTCGCATGCAGACACGCGGAACAAGTTTCTCGCAGTCTTTGAGGGCATCCGGGAAGAACTGATTGCGCATATGAAGTCCGAGAATATGCCTGAAGATGCCATTGCGTGGTTCAATGAGGTGACTAGTTATATGCTTTCCACTGAATCTCGATATTCACGTCTTTGTCGGGACTGCCATCAATGACGGTCACTGGTTACACCACTCGTGACATTCGACTCCTATCTTATTAGAACTTAATCTACAATGTCCCTGGAGGTAAACTCAATCGTGGCATATCCGTCGTTGACAGCGTCACAATTCTCTTAAACCGCCTTCCAACCGACGACGAGTACTTCAAAGCCGCCCTCCTCGGATGGTGTATCGAACTTGTACGTTCTCCGTTCTTCATTTCGAACTATTCTTAGTCACCCCTGATAGCTTCAAGCATTCTTCCTCGTTTCCGATGACATCATGGACCGTTCCATTTCGCGCCGTGGCCAGCCGTGCTGGTACCGCGTCTCTGATGTCAAAGGGCTTGGAAAGGTACACAATATTGCTATCAACGACTCATGCATGCTTGAGGGCGCTATCTACCACATCCTCAAGAACCACTTCAGACGTGAGACCTATTACGTTGATTTATTGGAGTTGTTCCAGGAGGTTGCATACTACACCCTTTCATTGCATCTCACTTACGCTCGCCCAGGTAACTTACAAGACCGAGATGGGTCAACTCGTTGACCAAATCACTGCCCCCGAGGACAACCTCAACATAGACAAATATACCCTCTCAAAACATACTTTCATTGTGCAATACAAAACAGCCTACTACTCTTTCTACCTGAGTGTTGCGCTTGCCATGCGCATGTGTGGTGTCCCGGACGCATACGAGCTCAACGGAAAGACCGTCGAGCCATACAAAGAAGCCGACCGGATTCTCATTCCCATGGGCGAGTTCTTCCAGGTTCAAGACGACTACCTGGACTACCACGGCACTGAGGCGCAGATCGGGAAGATTGGTACGGACATCATTGACGGCAAGTGCTCCTGGTGCGTATGTACGGCACTCACGCACGGCACCGACATGCAAAAACAATTCATGTTCGAGAACTACGGCAAGAAGGGTCCAGAACAGACTACGAGGGAGCAAGCTGTGAAAGACATGTACAATGACGAGGAGGGGTTGAACATTCCCAAGCGCTATGAAGAGTATTCGAAGAATGCAATAGCGGAGATTAATGCGATGATAGAGCTGCTACCAGAGCCTGGTGCGCAGGACGAGTTGAGGGATGATAGGTTAAGGCAGGACGTGTTCCGGGCTTTCCTAAGCAAGATTACTGATCGTACGGCGTAGGACTAGATGAGTCTCAGAGGTGTAAGAAGAGACCTTTAATTGGCAATTGCGAGGTTCTGTCGAATTATGTAATGTTAGTCTGATTCACCGGACTACCTGTCTCAGGTCTGTACATCACTTTGACAGTTTGACTAGCTCAAGTTTCTTGCGCACTGATCTTCGACTCTGCGGCTGAAAGCTGTTAAATGATATGGCCTAACCCGATTATGATATCGATTCATCATCAATCCTAAGTATGGACTATGGAGGCAATATCGAAATTCGGATCCGGACAAGCCTCCTTCCAACCGCATGAAGTCACTATAACGTTACCCCGGCGGATCACCAATTGCGTTGAGACGTTGATACTGAGTGTTACTGACCACTTGCGATGTCCAACTCAAAGGAAGCAGATCCGCATCCGTCTCGATGGCGCAGGTTTTTCCAGTACATTGAGGTACCCACGGATCCTGGAGTGCCCAATACATCATGGCTCAACCGCGACCTCATCCCCATGCCCAAAGAGCGCCGCACCTATAAGATATGGTCCTACTTCATCTACTGGTGCATCAGTGGTCTCTGCATTTCAGGGTATACTACCGGCAGCACATTACTCGCGTACGGCCTAGATGCGACACAGGCCATTGTGTCTCTCGTCATCGGCGGTCTTATCGTTGGAGTGCTTTGTGTCACCTGCGGGTGGATGGGAGAGAGGTGGGGATGCTGTGGTCACGGGATGGGTTCCATCGAAATGCTGACAGCTTATATGAAGACACCACATAGGTTTTACTGTAGCGTGCAGGTTCAGCTGGGGCATGCGGCGAGTATGCAACAATTGACGGCGGCAATATCATGTTGATTCCTCTAGCAGAGGCGCCTATTTTCCTGTTATCATTCGTGCTTTTGTGTGAGTGATGCGCTAAATATATTGGGGTACACTGCTTGATTTCACAATTCAAGGATCATCTTGTAAGTTCTGAGTTTCTTTTTCAAGTGCTGAAAGCTGATATGCGCATTTAGCTGGGATGGCCTCCAGGCCTACTGGGGTGGACAAGGTGACTTGTTTTCTACGCCTGTTCTCTGTTATGTTGCTGATGAACTTTCGTGCAGCTGTTGCGGTACGTCTCCAAGTCCTCGTGCATCTTACTTCATTCCACGCATCTGAATAGGTTACAATCGGCGCCATCATTCCCGGTGCGCAACCTTTCTTTGAGATTGTTCAATGCTTATTTTATCTTGTTTAGGATTTGCCCACATGTGAGCACACCCAGCTTGTTAAGTTTTCCAGCCACTTACACACAATGATTTAGGAAACAGACGTTAGCAGGTGGAATCTTGCTGACCAAGGACTTCATAGGCATAATGTTCGATACATCCTCTTTCCACGAATTCATTCAAATTGACTGTTGTATGCAGCATCTACTACGTGTTCTTCATCGCAATCATGCGCATCCCTCCTGAACGACTCCAGAAACCCTTCATCGTCTCGTCTGTCATGTTTAGCGCCACGTAAGCATCGTCACCATTTTAACTTCACGCATGCGCTGCACTTACTCTACAATCCAGCCTGATCGGACTTCTTGCTTGGGCGGTCTCGAACACACATTCTGGCGGTCCCTTGTTTCAGGAGCAAGCGAGTCCCGTTCATGGTGGAACAGGATGGTGAGATCAAGACTTGAGATAAAATCAGATATCTTGTTAAATAAAACGATAGGGCCATGTTATTCGGTATCACTGCGATTCTTGGCGCGTGGTGCGAGACTGTCCTTTTGTCGCTTGCACGCTCACCTGATATATGTTATGGCTATGGTGAATAGGGGTGGTGGAACCGTTGGTCAGAGCGATTGGACGCGCTATGCTAACCGGCCATGTCTGCCCAACGTCACCACATTCTTGTTTGTCAGACTAACACATCCATTCAGATGCGCCTACGCTATCTCAGTTAATCGCTGCGTACGTCTACAACCTATATTCACCATGGTTTACCTGACTGATTACTCCCAGTCCATTTTGCATCATTGTATGTGCCACGATTGGTATCATCGTCACGTCATGCGCACAAGAAATTGTAGGGAGTTTGATTTGGGAGCCTTTCCTGCTTCTCGCAACTCTGCAGAATTACTAGTAAGTTGGGGGGAGGGGGAGTTCGTCCGCTGGGTATAGCTTAACTCCTTTTTTTCAGTAATGACTCCCCGAGAGGTAAGGACAATCTCACGGTAAGTGTGGGTGCTCACTTCTCCATCGGACAGTTCGCGCTGCGATGTATGTAACACGTCAATCGCTCTAGCTTCTTCTCTGACTGCGCTTCAGTTTCTTTGCCGGACTCGGCTGTGTATGCGCCCAGCTCGGCATTAGCATTGTTCTCAACTCTGTGAGTGCCGGAATGGATCTTTCGTACGTCCTTACTCTCGTGTTCCAACATCTACCTAACACACGAGCAGGGGTGTCGTACCGTCCGTATTTTATGTTTATTGTGCCCCAA
This sequence comes from Suillus fuscotomentosus, assembly GCF_016647785.1. Classification (NCBI taxonomy): domain Eukaryota; kingdom Fungi; phylum Basidiomycota; class Agaricomycetes; order Boletales; family Suillaceae; genus Suillus; species Suillus fuscotomentosus. The sequence goes on from NW_024539580.1 coordinate 170,003, forward strand.
ATGCACGAATCAACGAATGTTCTTCCGCAGACGCTATATCAACATCAGGAGGGGTGCTTACCTGCTCGCCTTCCTGGGGCTAGCTTCAAACCCTTGGCAATACCTGTCTAATGCTTCAATTTTCTTGACCGTACTATCTGGCTTCGGAATATTCTGTACGTGTTAAAGAAGTCTGATTCATCACGATAAACTGATCCTCCCCAGTCGCTCCCTTTTCTGGGATTCTTCTCGCAGACTACTTCGTGGTAAGGAGATGTATGATCAAGCTCGAGGACTGCTACATCGGAGACAAGCGCTCTATTTACTGGTACGCAAACATCATAAGTCATATTCTTCCTCTCACTTCTGTCAAGGTACCACAATGGCGTGAACTGGCGCGCCCCACTCGCCTGGGTGCTTGGGGTCTTCCCAACCATGCCTGGGTTAATCATGACAACCCGCGACGCGACTGCGTGGAATGTGTGGGTGCGCATTTTCCACATCGCGTTCTTCGTCGGTAGGTTTACTGCTATAAAATAGTGTTTTAAATATTCGTTAAAATTCAGCAACTCTGCAGGCCTTTTGATATCATTCGTCGCGTTCTCGGTGATTTGTTGGGTCTCACCCCCGGGAAATGTGGGTATTGGAGTGCTGTATCATGAGGAAAATAGTTTCGAAGTGGAGGGTGAACTGGAAGCCGAGGAGAAGGAAAAGGGACCAGTGTAAAATTGGCATAGATGGTGGTTTGATCTGCAAGACCTCCTATGCTATCATGTTCATGTTGATCCGCGACAAGGTTATGGAATGAGGACTACTGTGGGGCTGCAGCCCAAGTTCACAAGTCCTCTAGAGTATTGGGCATCACGATGTCAAGGAGTCCTACAAACGACGCAGTAATCTGTTGACGTTAAGATGTCTGAACACGCATTAGTATTCAAAGAGTATTAGAGAACGAGCATCGAACCGACGATTTCGCAAATTTGTCCTTACACCTTCACGGTTATGTGGGAATGGAACTGTAAACACATCACTAGTGAGGTTTACATAGCAGGTCGAGCGAGGCTTGGATGCGTGACCAATGACTGGATCTTACACCTTGCCACGTTCCAAATTTTGGGAATCTCACCGTCAAATGCAAGTGTGGGACATGTGTGACTCCCTTGGGTTATACATTGTATGCACAAAGCGAAGAAATAAATTGATTGTCTAGTGGGTGGCATTCTATAAATCATTCGCTTGCAACCGTGTCACGGCACGAAAATTTTACAAACACAGCAGGTATATCTTTAGAACTAACGAGTGCAATTCCCTGCTGCTCCGATCATCTCCACAGTGCTGGCCTACGTCGATGATGAGTACATGGCAGCAACACTAATGGAAATAGAAATACGCACATCCTGGCAGCAGAGTACGGTCATTGAATTACCACATGCATTCACAGTGGGAACCGTCGTGCACCCCGTACCTGAACTCTATACAACGTCGAGCGCAGGTCAAGTTAGTTCGCGTGCTCCTTGGAGCTAGAATCAAAAACGCACATAATCATCGCTGACAGCAGCACAACACGTCGGGAACCCCGATGCGCAGCCTCCTACATTCTGGCCAACGACTACAACGTTGGGTTCGGGAGCAGGTGTCGCGATCATGGAGACAGATGCACAAAGCAACACCAATAGATGGGTGAACATGGCGTGATGTATAGGAAACTCGGGGGAATAAAATTTAAGGACATATTTTCAGGATGGCTGGTAGAAATATGGTGGCAGAGGCTTGCGTTCGCTGAAAACCGTGACCGAGCCATAGCCGAGATGTCATTTAATCAGTCGAACTTCTCGCCGAAGAGTTCAATTGTGAGATCTTACATCACCCATGGATTCGAGGTAACCAACGGTTACCAACCCAAGAGTCTCCAACCAACCTATGGAAGAACTTTGGCTTTTGCACTCAGCATGCAGCGAGTTGTTGTAGTTTGAAAACAAGAGTTAAAGAAAACCGAGCAGTAAAAACATAGTAGAATGCTAGTGCATTAAGAGGGAATCGAACCCCCGGCGGGTCGATGGCAACGACCCAGGTTACCACTACCCCATTAATGCCTGTGCTAGCCGAAGTATCGTCGGGGACCATGACGGCATCAGCGACACTGTGGGAAGTATGCCGACCATGAGCGAGCGCTTAACATCTTTCGCCGACAATGTCATATGCGTACGGGCCCTACGGCCGCTCACCGTCTCCTGTATTTACACAGAGTTCTGTGTCACTAGATGACTCCTCAGCGGATGAAACACCTGATGTCCAACCAAGCGCGAGCCGAACAGGCTCGCCGGGGCCTCTAAATGCTGAGCATGGGGAGGCAGCAGGGTCAGACACGATGACATGCCTGTGGGATGACTGTGGCGTTGTATTTAGCCACCTCCCCAGTCTCATAGAACACATTCACACCAGTATGTTCATGTCCTGATGTCGTCGAAACTGAACATCACGTATATGTGTGTGTTACAGCGCACATCGGTGTGCACAAGTCGAACTACACTTGCGAGTGGGCAACATGCAACCGTCGTGGGCTCGCACAGACTTCGCGGTTCGCCCTCATATCCCATATCCGCTCGCATACTGGCGAGAAACCCTTCATTTGTTCCCGGCCAGGTGAGTGGTGTGACATTCATTTATTCTCGATCCCATTCAAAGTAAAAACCAAACATCACCAATCTCCTTGTATTCTGTTTTACTTTTACTTTAATATTAATAATAACAATGATTCAACTCCATGCACCCATTGTTATCCACAATGTAACAATCGTTATCCACAACAGTTTACCCTAATTTCACTTCTCTTTTACATACCCACTCAAATATCCTCAGAATGCGACAAGTCCTTCACCCGCTCCGACGCACTGGCAAAACACATGCGACTACAACATAACATGCCCCCTCCACCCTCCGGTAGGGGCGCCTCAGGAGCACGCAAACGCAAGCGGTCTCTCTCTCCATCCCATCCTCAAACCAACGTACCTACCCCCGAGCAATCCGCATTCAGCACCTTCAAGCTCGAGCCACAGACGCCTTCTGAGCTTGAGAACGGGATTGGAGGTGGAGATTACTTTTCGGCGCTCACGCGTGAGGAAGAGGAAGATGACGACGATGGAGAGGACGATGGACTTCCACCGCATCTGCAGCGGCTCGTAGACCCTAGAACTGGCTTGATTATGGGCCGCACTCCTGCACTCGTTATGTATGTAATCCAGAAAGCGAAAATGCGCTACGCGCTTGAAACCCATGCAGCGCTCATCGAGGAACTCAGGTGCGCTGAATTGATCTAGATAGTCCTCGCGGCATTGATATCATCTCCTTTAGGGTCACGAGGGCACAGGCGAAAGACGAAAAGTTGAAGAAAGAAACAATGCTGGATGAATTGATCAAAAGTGTCTTTGGGTGCGTTTGTCCATGTCCGTACTCTGCTTGATCTTCATTAAATGGGTCTTGCTGCTATCCAGAGAGGAAGCAACAGCAGCTGTCACACAAGTCCCTCCCCCACAGCGAGGTCACCGAATCTTACCACCACAAGCACACCATGTGCCAGCTGCGTATCCACCGCAACATGTGCAATCAGGCTTGCCCTAAATCTCTTGTATCAATATTCTGCTATCGTAATGGTGATTTTGACATTGCCCATGCGTGTCATGCAAGTTCGTGCAGCCTGTGACTAGGATATTAATTATACCTATCCTGCTAAATCCTGCCTAGTAGAAGCCTCTGTCGTCCTTATCGCGCATGTCCCTCATAAGCCACAGTTTTTTTATCGATGTCGTCGAATGGTCTGCTGTGTTTAACGAATCATCCATGTGATGACTTGAAGTCACGTCTTCACTAGGGTCTAGTGCTATGATCCATGATAAGATTTCCTATAGTCTAACACAAAGCAGCGGATATAAACCAAGTAACAATTACAGTGATTGATTTTTACAACTACTCCCCTATGCCTTGCGGTCAGTGATCTTGCTCAAGAAGGCGCGGAATGCATCTCGTCTCAACCTATTGCCCTTGCCCACCTCGTGTGCCCCAGGTTCAGGCACCTGATCAATCATCGCATTGATATCTGCGACAGCCTTCTTCTGATACTCCTCATAGCGCCTGGGAATGTTCAGCCCCTGCTCGTCGTTATACATGTCCTTCACAGCTTGCTCCCGCACGGCCTGATCTGCGCCCTTCTTCCCGTAGTTCTCATACAGGAGCTGTTTCTGCGCTTCGGTGCCGTGCGTGAGTGCTGTGCACACACACCAAGAACATTTTCCATCAACGATGTCCGTGCCAATTTTGCCGATTTCTGCCTCGGTGCCGTGGTAGTCTAGGTAGTCGTCTTGCACTTGGAAAAACTCGCCCATAGGAATGAGGATCCGGTCTGCTTCTTTATACGCCTCGATGGTCTTTCCGTTGATCTCGTATACATCTGGGACACCACACATGCGCATGGCGAGCGCGACACTGAGGTAGAAAGAGTAGAATGCGGTCTTATACCGTACAATGAAAGTATGTTTGTCGAGGTTGTATTTGCGAATGTCGATGTTTTCTTCCGGGGCAGTGATCAAATCGACGAGCTGGCCCATCTCAGTTTTGTACGTGACCTGCAGCATGTCCACGTCAGAAGATGAGAACGCAGCATAAGGGACTGCAAGAAGCATACCTCCTGGAACAGCTCCAACAGATCTACGTAGTAGCTCTCTCGCCTGAAGTGAGTCTTCAGGAGGTGGTAAATTGCACCCTCGAGCATGAAGGAGTCGTTGATTGCGATGTTGTGGACCTTTCCGAGGCCCTTGACATCATGGACGCGGTACCAACAAGGTTGACCGCGTCGTGAGATGGAAGCATCCATCATGTCATCAGATACAAGGAAAAAGGCTTGTAGCTATAATTATAAGAGGATGCTATTGGCTGAGCATGCGGGAGAAGCCGATAAAGGACTGAAACGCACGAGTTCGATACACCATCCAAGCAGGGCTGCTTTGAAGTACTCGTCATCAGTTAGAGGTCGGTTGAGAAGTATTGCAACAGTATCGACGACAGATATGCCGCGATTGAGTTTGCCTCCGGGAACATTGTAAACAAGGTTCTAGCCAATGAAAGGAGGCAGGTTGCAAAAAGATGGTCATATCAATCACTGTCTGTGGAATACACGAAAGATCACCTACCTCGTTGAACCACGTCACGGCGTCCTCGGGCATATTTTCTGACTTCATATGGTTAATAAGTTCCTCGCGGATGCGCTCGAATACGGCGAGGAACTTGTCACGCTTGTCTGCTTTCGATATTGCCATGTGTGCAGGTGTCGAATATGATAAGATTGGGCTTGGTATTGACGGACTTTTGGAGGCTAGGGAGACGTGGTCTAGGGTATGGTACTTGTGGTTGACGATGAAAGCTAGAAACAAGACGAGGAGAGGTAGAATATGATAGATGCCTGCACGTTGGTTAAGTATAGTAAAAAACATTAATAGTTAAGTTAGGAGTGGCCTTATAATAATGAGACCACTTTTGAATTTTGAAATTGATAACTTAAATTAACTTGCTTCTTCTAACAAGGTTCCAAACGCTTCGCCCACCCGTCGCTCAGCTGTCCGACGCGAAGACGAGTAAAGTTAGGCGGTCTAGTTTGGTACAAGTACGCGTCTGAGCCCAAGTTAAGTACACAGTACTAGTACAGTTCGGAAACGGCTATGCGCAGCCAGTTCGGCTCCAGGCTGATCAAGGTTTGAGTAAAAACTATCGTGTCCGTTCCACCGCGGAACTAATCCGAAGGGGTGAGCTCCAAGATCTGATAACACAGTTTGAATATGAAAATCGACGTCCCTAAAGTAAGATGGTGTATGCTGGAGGACGCCCCCCCTGCGTTACTGTTCCAATCAATATGATGGATTCGGGACGAAGCAACATTGACGTTATCATGAGGAATATATCGCACAGTTTCGCCAGATCTGCCGGTTACAACCGGAAAATCTGACTACACCATTCCTATGCAGGCCATATTGAGGGAAGACAGTTAAACAAATACCGGCCTGGTTTCCTCTGGAAATGCATGCACAACGCGTATAAAATAGGTGAACACTGCTCGAGTACAATACCGAATTATAGAAGCTGTTGCGGCGAACGCCGAAGAAGAACATATATTAATAGACTGCGAACTCTCACTCCACGTGATGTAATCTGGAGCCTACTACTTCAATAAGATGATAGGTACCATACTTGATGCCGGTCTATAATAACCCTGGCCAAAGGGAATGTAAAAGCAGACACGAATATACACGTGCGGAGAGCAGTATGAAATTCGAAAGCATTAAGAGGTCTCGTATCACATATGTGTTCTACAGAAAATTACATATGTTGTAAAGGCACATCAACACTCGATACTTGGGTCCGAATTTTAAAACGATAGTGCATCACAAGCTCACCAGCCTGACGCCAGAAATAATGTCGTACAGCAGCCAAAGTCATATCCAACGGCAGAACAGAATCATTGCAGAGAATTTCGTACAGGTCTTCGCCTCGAGCACGATCATGCGAGTTTTGATTATCGTCATGCGGTGGATGATGGGTCGATGTAGGACTGCCAGATATTTTGTCCAACTTTTCCTGAACCTGTATGTGATATTAACTATTGCATCGCCCACACAGGGGATCAACTTACATGATGAGTCAGCTTGCGAACTCTCAGGAACCTGCTCGACGTTAATTTGGACTGTGACCTTTTAGAAACACATTTAGAATACACGGCGCGTGATGAATTAAATTGACTAACGTGTTGAGCAACTCCGGGAGTGGCTCATGTCCCTGTTCTGTGCCTGGCCAGGGTAGTAATACAAAAGAGACCTTTGCAGGAGGCGGGCTCGTAATTTTGTTGAATAGCAGGTATTCAGCAAGCCACAGAGGTATCGTCGACTCCAACTTGTACACGTCAGCCCATGTAGTCGACACGCTGCCCCTATAAACCGTTCTCCACCCGGGATATACTTCGTCAGATATCAATATTGTCATTGCCGGAGGCAACATCAAAGTGGGAGCATCATTGGACGCAGGAGGTGAGATAGGGTGTGCAAGGAGTGCCTGTACAGGGGATTTTTCAACGGTGTCTGCAGGCGCCTGGACAAAGCAACAGTCAGACAAACACAAATTTTCGTGTTCACTAAAATCACCTCTGGAGCGGTTGGCATATCGGCCAGATTGCCAGCAGGGCTAGATATAGGTGAACCCGGTAATGCGTCAATGGTCATTTTTCTCACAGTGCCTTTACCAAGGCTCTTCAGACGCCCCATGAACCCGCTGCCGCCAGTAGGGGTGCTTGATGTCGGTGTTGCCAAGACACTCGGAGGACCACTCCACGCAGAAAAATCACCGGCATCTGACAGCGCGGTGCTTCCCGTAGACGGGCGCCGTGTATGAGGATGGGGCGAGAAATAGTCCAAGTCCCGAGACGCGCTGGGGAGCGGTGTCACTGGATCAAGGCCTTGCGTGCGTATTGGTCGAGGGACAGAAGTGGTATCGTTCGGAGGCAATTGAGGGATAATGGATAACGGTGGAGGAGATTTCAGCGCAACGAGCGGTATCATCGGGGTAAGAAGAGGGCTGGGTCGAGTCAAAGAGGGAAGTGAAGGAAGGACAGCGGGCAAACAAGTGGTTGATGTCACAACTGCACTACTAACAAGAACTCGCGACGGCCTCGTTGAAGACTCGAAGGAATGCCGCAGTGTGGAACTTGATGAGTTCCCATTCGGTTCCAGTGATGGAGCCACAGTGCGCTGTATAGTTGAGTTACCAGTCTCGGAACCGTCGCGTTTACGACGAATGCGTTGCTCCTCGCGGATAAAGCCGAGAAACAGATTTCGTAGGACCCACCGGCCAATGTTAACTGAAGCGTGTGTTCGGATTAGATGACAATTAACACAAAGAAGGATATACTTACACCGGAGTTCATCGCCAAAATGCCTGTCATGATCGAAGCCAGCCTCGTCTGCGTATATTTCAGACTCGAAACAGCGCTCGTTGATATGCACAGTGAGAACACCGGTTTTCGTGTCCACAGACGACCAAGGCGAACTGACGGCATCACCCTCAATGCGCTCTCGGACTGCCTCAAGCGCCTCACGAGGACTCCATTCTTTGTCATCCCCTGTCACACTCCCGTTGTCATGACGACGCCCACTGCTGGAAGTACTGCCGGATCTACTCGCAGCGCGCACCTCATCACGGGCAAATTGACCTCTGCAGATTCCTCGCACGATATCCCACACAGCGACTTCGCCTGTCGTATCTACCGTTAACGCATGCATCCGATCGTTCAACAAGATAGCTCGCACGAGGCCAGGAGAGCCTGCTATCACCGCATCTGGGTTTGCGTTTAAAGGCTCGGCATCAGCAGCGAACTCCCGAGCTTCATAAGCCGTTCGAGGGTCATTCACTGCATCAATATCAGTGGGCGCCATCGAGACCTCACTTCTCTTGCTCCGGAGAGTGTTGGGGGGCATGAGGGTGGAAGAGTGATGAAGAGTAGCATGGAGTGGCAAACGTCCTCCCGGAACGGAGGCGATGGACGCAGCAGAGTATAATGTTGCAACCTCGGGATCGCGTCCACGTAGAGCGAACGAAGAAGGGGAGAAAGGATTATCAGGAGAGGTGAGTCGTACAAAAGATGTGAGCGGGACACCGGGGTAGGCTGCTGTCGCGTCATCCCTACGAACTAGTCGATAGCTCAGTATTGAAAATTTAACTTAAAATTGGAAGTGCACCTTGATGTATTGACGGTGGTGCAGACCACTGTATAGAGTCAGGTCCAAGGGAAACTTGTCTCCTCGAGATCGTAGTGAAGGATCTATCAGCAATGATTTCTCTCTCTTCCTCTAAGACTTGTTTCGGTATGGGTTTCGGAAGCCTCCAGCGACTGATGCTCGATTTACCGGAGGCGGTCCAAAGAAGACCGTCATCTGCGGTTACGATTTTATTGATACCTTCCCCGACTTCAACAGAAGATTCCCCCGCAATAGTGATGCAGGCGCCATCCGAAATGTCTGCGCATCCCTCCACATCGACTTTACACACCATACCCGACTTGTCGCCAGAGTAGAATACCTCGAGTGAGGGATGCGTCGAATGTAGAGACCAAACAGAATCTGTGTGGTATGCAAACGTATGTAAGCATCGCTGAGATGACAATGACCATAGCTTGATGGATGCTAGTGATGTAAATATTCAGAAAAATATTCGGAGGACTATGATGTGTTACACACCGTCTGCAGAACCTGTGAGAAGCTGGCCAAACTCGTTAGAACAGATTGTTGTTAAAATGTTCATAACTCACATATCGCGCATCCTCTGACATAAGAATGGCTCTGATATTGTCCGTGTGGCCGACCAACTTCCCTGTCCTCTTTCCCGAGCGTGGGTCCCACATCCTGACGACACGTTCTGGAGATCCACTTGCAATGGCGTGTCCGTACGGGTCGGAGGCTATTGCATATACAGAGGCTTTAGGCGCGGTAGCATCAGGTGGGTTGAGGGTAAGGAATGGTTCGGGGGATATCGATGCTCGGGTGAGATCCCAGAGTTTGATGGTCCGGTCGAATGAGCCAGAAGCTATCCAGTTCTGTCCACGACTAAACACATGTCAGCATGAACCATCATATTCGAGGAATGCATACCAAAGAGCGAGACAGCGTGCATAATCGGCGTGAGACCCTATTGCAGACGGGTCACTGGGAGAAATGGCATGAGGATGCCAGGCCTTGATGGTTCCATCGGATGATGCAGAAACAACTGCTTATGGTTAGCCCGTCAATGTACCACTGCATTCCATGCACTTACCTGTCTGATTATAATTACAGAGCAAGAGATCATTTACCCAGTCTGTGTGGGTCTGTGCGCACTGACGGAAGCTAGAAGGCTACAAAATATGATTCCAGTTACACGTAACATAATAAATATTGTATCTCACCGATCCTGATATCAACGCATCGGTGTCCAACTGCCACTGAAGTTCGTACGGTAACTGGTCCGTTGTGCTGCCTCTTCGCTTTCGTCCTCCACTCTCCTTTACATCTCCTAGCACATCACCATCTCGTCGTTCATCTTCCTCAGCCTCTTCAGCGAGTGTTTCATCTCCCATTCCTGTCAACATTTCCCATCTGTCTAACGGGTCTCTGCGGTACCTGCCATCATGTCTCCGCCTGAACGGAAGTCCCAAATCCCATGATATGATTAGTCCATCCCTTCCGCCAGTATAAAGAATGCCTTCCGGTGTGTTCCGACCTTCGAGGCGCGTGGTTGTGTCGAGCGCAAGGGACATGGCGCCCAGTCGATGCCTTGGATGAGAGTTTTCCGATGTGTTCTTGGAGTCGGCCAGTGGTGTTTGAGAGGGTATGATGAGTGGGCGTATTGAACCATTACGAGGGACTCCAAATAGTGGTAGCCTGAGCCGTGGAACATCGTCCGTGGGTGGAGGTATCACATATGATACCCTACGCCTGGGAGGTGCCATGTGAAGGGAAATACAAATTTACATACAGGTATACAAGTAGTATGGTATACAGCTGTCTCTGAAGGACGCGTTACGTCGACCAACTGTGATTGAACGTTGTCGTCGATGATGAGGAGAATCAGATGACGGGCAAATATCGCTGAATGTATTTGGTGCCTGATCAACTTGGATATGCCACACGGTGTTGCAGCTGTGCGCATGGAATGTAATCTAATCTTATCCACGTTGACCTCATTTGGCACCATCGTATACTAAATTTGTACACGACCGTTGTTAACGAGAGCAATACTTGACACTTTTCTCTTGAAAGATTGCCTTGAACGTCGAATAAGAGCTCGGAGCACACCCTCAGGCTCATCACAAAGCCTAAGCACAGACGACGATGTTTCTGAGCTACATGAATTCACTTCATTAAGAATGCTCAAAGTCGGGGGCATGTTGCCCACGCCCACCGCCCATGCCTACGACCCCTCCGCGTGTAACACCGTCCCATTACACGAGTGCACCCACGAAAGCTGCCTTGCCAGATCTGACCCGGATACAATTCTATTCGGTACCCACCAATGACACGCCGCTCAATACACTTCGGTGCACAGTCAATAACACGCTTGCGGCCTATAATCTGACCACTGATCTAGATTCGTCTCAGATACTCGTCTGCGACATGCTGCGCGGCTTTATTGAAGTTCGTGCACCCCTCCGGAAACTCGCACAAAGGAGTGTGAGATTTGTGAACGGGAGGTGCGGTTGACATGCCACCACCTCATCCCTTGATCCACAAATGTCAAGCACGGTGCTCAAGATGAAAATGCACCCAGAATCAATGATAACCTCCGTCGCATGGTCATGCAGGTTTGTTCGTTGAATTCCTACGGTACCGCAACGGTCTAGTCTCACTTTGTAGACTGTGCCATAGTAATGTGCATCATACAGTAATGACGAACTTGCTAGCGCAAGCCAGACCCGGGAGAAAGACTGGGAGCATGAATTATATAGCATGAAATTCCCAAGTCACGAACTCACAAGAGGATTGACAAGACTGCAGATGCTCATTGTCAAAACTACCATCCGCTCCTACTGACTATTCTGTTACTTGCAAGTCTGCGATGTATAATTATGGCGGGCAGTCCCCTGCACCATGTGTGCAAATTCGACGTGTTCACGTCATCCTCATAAGACTAGGGTGAGACAAGGGGAAAAGGTGAAAACGAGATGACTCGCCAAGGCCTCTAATTCCGTATATCCTAACGCGAGTCCGGGCTCCGCACGCGCCTCGAAGACGCGTCCCTGATTATGGTAGACAATTCAACCGAAATTGACACTATATTCAACAACTTGAAGAACCAAGGATATGTACAGTCGAAGGTCTCCGAAAATGACAGTCTTCCGATTTGCTGCACATGCTCCACGTATATCTGGTCGAATAGAAGACACTCCAGGTTCAAAGTCTTTCAGAAGAAGTAAAGTAAAATTAACAATGAGTATACAGATTTAGGACAATCTCGGAGCTGAGACAATAATACTTACTTTCGTAGACTTGGCAGATGCTTAGATATCTATCGCTCTCCAGGGTTTTTCGGGCGAGTGCCTCGGTGATATGATGCCTCGTGGTCTCCGAGGTGCATTTTTGAGGCTGATGTGATTTTGAGGCCGTGTCGACGACCCATGATGCATGAGTCATGACATTGTAGTCTTGGTTTAGTTTTGGTTGCCGGTGAGTATGTCTGAGGATTCCGAGCTTTCGGCATCCAAGACAATCAAACTGTACTTTTCAAAGAAAAAGTCATCATTGTATGAAGCAGCAGGTTTGGAAACAATCAGGCCTAGGCCTAGGAGTACTTGGCGTTAGTGAAAATGAAAAACATCGAACAATTAGATCGAACTGCTGCACTGAGTTGAAATATAAAAACATTCGGATACGGGGAATCGAACCCCGAGCTACCGCGAACCTGAAATTATGAGAGGCGGTAATGTTAACCATTACACCATATCCGATTGAATGATAAGACCCTGGTTAATCCATCAGTCCTGTATGCAAGTACACGGACAAGCTTCCAATTAATATTAGTAAAAGGCTCGCAATTCATGATGCCTACTCGCATGTGGACGACAACAGCACCTATCCTGCGGGCGTCGCGTAGTGCTCGGTACCTGCCAGTCCTTGCTAGAAATTATCCACCAGTTCGACTACCGACATCCAACCTTCGTTCAGTTCCCCTCCGCCAACTCTCGACATCATCTCCCCGACATGCTCAGTATACACGCTTTTCGTCCGAAAATCAACGCCACCCGTCAGGAGATGTGATAGATAATCGCATGAAGATTGTTATTGCAGTTGCTGCACTCGGAGGAACATATTATGTCGTGCAGTACGTGTTCAGCACATTACTTGTGATGTTATGCCTCACTTTACCCCTCAAGTTTAGAACAAGTCCCTGGAACAGGTAGGTGGCGATTTATGGATATAAGTCCCAAGTACGAGAAAAATGTGAAAGCAAGCTTAACCTGAAGGAACAAACTCTCATTTTTGCCCCCTTGCAGCTTGCACAGGCGGCGTATAACGAGCTCTTGGCTGAATTCCGAGGCAAGATACTACCTTCTGATCATCCTGTAACACGACACGTCCAACGAGTTGTCAATCGTATCCTTGAATCATCGGACCTTGGCCACTTGAGCTCTAGTGAGCCTAGCCGGTCACTAGTGGGAACACCAGATGACTTCTGGAGCGAAGACCCGTTCACCACCGGAAGACCTGCGGAGTCGTCTACCCCCGAAAGCGGAGGTAAAGAATGGAATCTGCTTGTTGTGAATGATCCATCCATTGTAAACGCCATGGCCACCTTCGGTTCGCTCTCGAACTGCCTCTGCAAGTGAACCTTCACATATATGTGGTCACAGGAAATATCGTGGTGTTCACCGGAATTTTACCTATATGCAAGGATGAACAGGGTTTAGCTGGTGTTCTTGGACATGGTATGCAATTCCGCAAAGGATAGTCTGCGCAACTCAAATAATTTGGCAGAGATCGCCCACGTGGGTATGTTGGCATGATACAACACGCATGCAAATTCTAACCTCCCTTTACCAGTTGCTCGACATGCTTCCGAACGCTATTCGTCCTCTAAAGTATTCCTAGCGTTAGCAGTTCTTCTGCAAACTGTCTTCGGGTTCGATTTTGGAATCACCAACCTCATAAGCACGTTGCTACTGGAGTTACCCAATTCGCGGACTCAAGAATACGAGGGTATGTTTCTTCCAGCTATAAACATGGAGATGCTGACGTCAGGGATATAGCCGATACTATCGGCATGCAGCTCACTGCAAAGGCATGTTTCGACCCCCAGGCTGCTGTGGAGTGAGTGATCTGTGTTTTTCACTGTCTGACTTATGTGCGTGACATCACAGAATGCATGCGCGACTCGCACAATATGAAAAGGCCCATGGAGCAACAAGTTTGGAATTCTTGCGCACGCACCCTGGTGCGGAGCGGAGAATCAAAGTCAGTGTAGTGTTTCTACTTTGAGATCCATGGTTTCATCTTTCCTTCAGCATCTCGAGGAACTAATACCAGAGGCCTACTCCACACAAGCTAGCAGCCCTCAATGTGCAGGTACACAGGACTCTCTGAACCGTTTCAGGGAGTTTGCTCTTAGATGATCGTAGATTATCCACCAGAGTTGAGATTTTTTGTGAATACATTCGGGCTCTCTCGCTGCTTATCTTTTATTTGTGCGATTTGGAGTACAAATTGATCAATGTTGCAATTAGGAAATAAATGGCATCATTGAAGTAGGAGCTTCGCCATTTTCCTGATGCCATGACAGATTTACATGACAATATTATGACACTAGGTCCCCTTGCTAGTGTGAGGTCATAAGTATTTCATTCTGTCTCCGTCTTCATTTAACAGGTCCATGGACTAGCCAAACAAAGACACATAACGCGGTGGTTAATTGGATTTAAATCTTCATAGCAACTGACACCACTTGGATAATTCGCCTCTTCTCTAAATTCACAACTTCACAACAATGGCCGTCTTCGTTCAGCGCCCAGCACCAGCCTTCACGGCTACCGCAGTCGTAGAGGGTGAATTCAAGGAGGTCTCCCTGTCCGAATACCTGGGCCAATGGTACGCGTCTTATGCGCTAGACATTCGTGAGAGGAGCGGCTAACATTAGCTTATTGCAAGGGTGATTCTTTTCTTCTACCCAATGTGAGGATAATACAAGCCTCCTCAAGCATAATGTTTCTCACTATTATTTTCGTCACGCTAACAGGGATTTCACGTTCGTTTGTCCAACTGAGATCTTGGCTTTCAACGATGCGCTTCCTCAATTCAAAGCGCTGAATGCCTCCGTTCTCGGTTAGTTCGGGATTATTTTCGTGGTCTATTAGACGCGTTCTGATGGGGGTTTTTTTAGGCGTTTCCACGGATTCTCAGTATTCCCACTTTGCGTGGGCGCAGCAACCGAGGAAGCAGGGTGGCATTGGACCCGACCTCAAGCTACCTTTGGTTGCGGACAGGAACATGACAATATCCAAGGACTATGGTGTCCTCATCGAGGAGGAAGGCATTGCACTGCGTGGTTTGTTCATCATTGACCCCAAGGGAATCGTCAGGTGGGTGTTTGTGTGATTCGTGGACTAGTTTGGTAACCGACGCTTCTGAATAGGCAAATCACCGTTAATGATCTGCCCGTTGGTCGATCTGTGGATGAGACTGTCCGTCTTCTCAAGGCCTTCCAATTTGTGGTACGAATTTTTCTTTGCATATCGTAACGTTTCGCTGCATCTTTTGCAGGAGGAACATGGGGAGGTCTGCCCTTTGGGCTGGACTGAGGGTGCTAAAACCATCAAGCCGGACCCCAAAGGATCTATAGACTATTTCTCGACGGTGGACGATGCGGCCAGCAATGGTCATGTGAACGGAAGTGCCAAGAAGCGTCTTCGCACGGATTGATGGAAGGGTTTACACGACAGCTAGATGTAATCACGGTCGACGCGGTTAGAACACCAAGGTAGACTTTTGATATTTAGCCGTTTAATTTTTACATACATATATTTTGCATACCACTATACATACCTTATGTTACTTATATCCTGACATGGCAACACTTGACTTTCAAGATTACAAAGTTTATGAAGCTCGACGAAACGAAGTAAAATGCAGTAATCCATACCAGCAGAGGGCCGGAAGCGCTGGACGAAGCCAGTTCTCCTCTGCTGTATCCTGGGGGAGCGGCAGCGCTCGACCGTCACTCTTTCCTGCGAAACCAGACTCCACACAGTCCAATGTCTGCCTCGGGCGATGGATCCGGAAAACAAAATTGGATGTCGCTCAACGTAGAGCAAGTTTTCGTCCATATTTTGGCATGTGTCTTCTCTGTGCCCGAGCTCACAAAGTCGTTCGATAGGACAACACCCACAGGTGAAGTAATCGACATTGAGGAAATGCTAAGCGGGGGCGTTGTGGGAGTAGGGGATGACGGCACTGACAGTTGCAGAGAGCCAGATAATGGGGGCGTCAACAGTCGTGACTGTCTGGAGCGAAATGGTGTGGTGACCTTGAGCGTGCGCAACCCATTAAAACGCGAGATAACTGCATCAATGATGCCATATAGTATCTTCGAGCAAAGCGTCAAAATCGATGATTTTTGAATCCAGAAAATATCACTAACCTCGGCGGTGTCGTCTTCCATCCAAAGCACCTCTACCTCCAAAGTCACGAGGCCGTGGCTATTGGTAGCGTCGCTACCTGACAAAATTCCACCGGCAGCACCCAAGAATTTTTCAACTGTTCGTTTGTCCACCTCGTGAGTGAAGACCACATCCAGTTTGGAGACGCCTTGAATTGCACGGAGGAGTGCGGCAGGCCGCAACCCCGTGTACAGCGTGGTGGTGACATCCAAAACAACAGTTTCAAGTGTTTGTCCCAGTAAGGAGCATATTGCCATCGTCAGTCGTGGAGGAGCATGCAGTTGAGAGAGCGATGGTAACATCTCCCGTGCTAGACCAGATGCGAATATGTGTTGATGGAAGGAAGATTCGGGTGAAGGGTTCTCGACGACATTGGGAAAGGCTAGATATTGTAGGGAGGATTGATTTCTGAGGAAATGTAGAATGTCGATGAATTGCTCCTCAGAAATCGTGTCATCAAGGATGACCAGTGTTTTCAACCGGAAAGAAAGAGGAGGTGACTGCGAAAATACCGGAAGAAATGTTCGAAGCGTAAGATATTCCAAGTTTGACATATTATGCAACGCAGTCGTGAGATCAAGAGATGGTATGAGATGGCCCTCAGATGCCGGCCAGAAGTGACATGAGAAAGATTGAACCCTCGTAGCGAGAGACGCATGGGTGGCAAGGGTTTTACAAAGCTTTTTAACTTGTGGCTCTGATATTGATTGGAAGTCGAGTATCCGATATAGTGTGTTACGCGAGGCATTGCAGAGCTGAGCCGAAACAAGGGCAATACGCGGTAAATCGAACTTGGGCAAGAAAGACAGAATTGTCTCTAACAGCTCCACAGGAAGGCTCTGGATCGTGACACCTGTGTGTGTTGTGTGTTCTGCAAGCAATCGTGGACGGAATGAATGTGACGGAATATTCAGTAAATTGGACAAAGACTTGAGCAATCTTGCCTCACCTCCATTTCCGTTTGACCGCTCTAGATCGATACTTTCACCGTGTAACGGTAAAGACTCCATTAAACTGGCCCTGCGTCCCAGGCCACTGGGTCTCCTGATTTCGTCTGGTGATGCAGTGGAGGAATCACTAGACGGCCGAGGATATGCTGCAGCGGCATCACGAATGAATCCGACTGCTCCGTGGCTGCCCACGGGGCTGGCGTTCTTGGACAAAGTTCTTTTTCGAGGGTTGAAGAGGGTGGTGACGCGTTTAAGAACACGATTTGGATATTTCCCCTGGGGAACGGTACTAGTATCTGCTGCAGCGCTTCTTCCTCCAGCTATGTCCAGATCAGAAGATGCCCTTGATGGTTCCGCAGAGCGTCGAGAGAGGAAGTACATGATTGAATGTTGAGTCAGTTCGGACTTGAGGAGCTTATTAGACGAAAAATAGTCGATCTTGTGGATGTATGGTTGATGGCCATATTATAGCTAGAGTAGCAAGGTTATTTTGAAAAACTTTCATCCTGTTCAAAAGCGGGAAAAGTATGAAGTCGTTCTCAGGTGCTGCCGTATACGATATATTGCTCATAAATTATGTATGTACTTATGTTGCGAACGTTCCATGTCGAGATCTTCAACTTATCCTTGAAGCTCAACCGTTCTGAGCCGGCAGTAGCACGCTGTCACGGACCCTGGCGGTGATAACTCCAGTTCGACTAGCTGTTCAACGTCCTAGTGCCATCTTCTTTCCATGACATGCTATTTGCGACGTTTGCCAGGCTGCATCATCATCACCAGGATACAACTATCATAATACCTTGGTCTGACTCGGAATTGCACAATTGGTCTTAGAATGTGCGTTCCTTCAATTGATGTGATGGTCAGTTGTCATATTGAACACACTCTGGCCAATAGGTTTCACACAGACCTTCACAGTGTGCGAGTTCTTCTTCCATCATTTACTCGATATTACTTCTGGGACAGATGCATATCAATATCTTTACCAGTACCGTCGTCCAGAAGCTGGATAAAGACCCGGAAACGAATACTTAGCTTAATGTGACAAGTGCCAGTTCATCATGACCCGCAATTGAGACCACATCATAGACGTAATGTTTCGGTTTGCTTCTAGCTCATTCTGTCTCTTCCCCTTTGGACATCGTTTGGCTGGTCTGCTTTAAGATCTTGTTCTCTCCCGCAGCTCCCGGTGAGCGTTCTCGAACTCTTACGCCTAAAGCCGCATTTCCCGCAATACTTGAACGTTAGATAACTTAGAGAAGCAACCGCGCCGACTTTATGAACCTTCTCAAAGACGTACGTCGGACTGCTCCAGAGTCTGATCTATCATTCATGTCGACGAGTCCACAATATCAATCAAGGATCAACGTAATGTATATCAAATCTTCCTGCCAATCTGGGCTGCGGCAGCAGAGCACTTGAACTCGTGGCTAACTTGAGGTCGACTAGAACCGGGACGTTTTGGGTACGCTGCAGCGAGCCATACCGCACTAGTTACTCCTACTACACCAATTGCTATTATCCTCTCGTTGTCCTCTCGCAATTTCAATCTCACACTAGTCAATTTGGTCATTTTGGCTTCAAACTAGGCGGCTATGCATTTGGACGAGCTTACTTCCCAAATGCTAAGGTATACCATAAAGCTATGGAGAGTCGAGTCAACTCACCCTGCTTCTAGGTACTTATTGGTACCATATCGCTGGTTACGAACCCTCATTCAAGTTATACTTGGATCGCCAAGGAACTTGGATGGCCAGTCACCGGCACCCGTCCCTAAAACCGACCGGGCTCGGGTAGCCTGGATCAATGCAATACAGAAATTCGACGCACTGGATCAGGAAGTGGATACACTATCATCTCCCAGGCCTGTTCCAACAAGGCTAATCAACATCTTCACGGGACAAATCGAAACTATCCAGAATGATATCACGAAGCGCTATGTCATTGCATCCTACCTTTGGAATCCAGACAGATTTTCTGACACTCCAGAACACTATTCTGGTTTATACAACGACATACCCCGGGCACCCACATTCGACGATTGGTTCCGTTTGACTTGTCTCATGCATCCAAACATCGTTCAAGCAGTTGATGAAGAGGAAAGGGAAGTGGATCGTTTGCAATGTCCGTCGGAAGTGCCAGCGGGGATATCGCGGGAATATCTGCGAGAAATATTTCTCCTTGTTGCCAGGGAAGCTTTGTTGATGGGTCTTGAGTATGTCTGGATAGACAGCATTTGCGTCAACCAAGCGGATGCAGAAGATGTCGCACGTGAGATACCCAGGATGAGCGACTACTACAGCAACGCAGCTTGCTGTGTTGCTGTATCCGAAGCAATACGCCGGCGCTATGCTACTACCGAAGGCCCTGCCCA
Organism: Suillus fuscotomentosus; assembly: GCF_016647785.1. Taxonomy (NCBI): domain Eukaryota; kingdom Fungi; phylum Basidiomycota; class Agaricomycetes; order Boletales; family Suillaceae; genus Suillus; species Suillus fuscotomentosus. The sequence goes on from NW_024539580.1 coordinate 189,519, forward strand.
AGATGACACAGGACCAGAATCCAGAAGCGACCAAGCTTGGCGCAGGATTATAACTTGGATGAAGGGATATCATGCTAAACGGCTCTGGGTCTTCCAGGAGACGTACTTGTCCAGAAAAGTTGTAGTCCGCGCCAGAAACATCCGAATTGACGCCAACGAATTAGTCAAGACTAGCGACTCGGTTTCGCCCGGCTCTCGTGTCCTTCTCAGCATAACGAGCGACGAATTCCCTATTTCTCTCCCGATATCAGATTGGCATCGCCCAATGTCACCTGAACTCTGCTTGCGGTACTGTCGCAAGCGAGACTGCGCATTCCTTCATGATAACATCTACGGCATTCTTGGCCTATTTTCCCCAAAAATTCGTCACTCGCTTCCGGTAGATTATCAGCTTTCGCCAGGCATCATTCTCGCCATATTTGCCTACTTGAGGATTCGAGACGGGGATTTATCTGCTCTACTTACGCTCCAACATGAAATTTACGAAAGGGATGAACCCGGTCTCGGCGTCTCGTGGATGCCTAGTGGCTTTGGCTGGCAGCCAAGGGATATCTTTGGCGTTACGCCACATGCAGAACTCTTGCCTCATGTTGACCTTCAGGGCATACTGCACATGTCCATGTACAGTCTCGAAGTACAGAAAGTTGGGGAAAGCTTGAGTTTTGCGTCTATTGCAGTAGAGCATGATGATCTCAATATTGAGATTCACCTCATGCCACGCTATGCCGAGCTCTTCCCTAAAAGGCCACCTCAGACCGGAATATATATTATCGGGGGGATATTGGAGCCTTCCAATAGTGGCCGCGACCCAGCTGTCTTTGGTCCACCTAGCTTGCGACAGCAAATTGCAAATAAGGAGCGCGAGGAAAGACAGGCGTTCTTGAATCGGAAAGCGGAAAAGGGACATGGCGAAGTTGTACTGGCGACCTTTGGGGAACAGAGTTGGTCGTTTGAAGGTGTCCCCAACTGGTGGTTCTGGCTTTTACTGGCAACCGATGATGAAGGAAAGACATGGAGAAGATTCGGAATAGCTATCAGCCACGAAGTTAAGACTGACTCAATCGCACGAAAGAGATTTAGTATTCGGTGATATGAAAATACAAATCACTACTGTGTAGATTATCCTGTATACGTGGAGATTCGGAGTACTTGCTAGAAATAATCTTGAGTCATTTTTTCATGTAGAACCCTGACTCCGGACTGGGAGTCCCACTGTAGACTCGTGACCAGTCCATCTATCAGGCAAGCCATCGATAGGTCCCACTGTGGGAGAGCCGGAGGACATTGACACTGCCCAATTAGGACAAAGCTTGAAATTACTCCTCTCAAGTCTTTATTTTATGTAAGAGAACCATTCTCGAGCATCCACGCTACTCGTTGGTGTCAAGTACCGCAGCGACGCAGGCAGTAATATCGATCAGTTTTATCTTCATCTTCATCTTTGTCGCCCCCTTTTTTTCACGTTCATCATAACGGCAATAGCAATGGTCGGTCGTTTCAACAGCTTCTCAGACGGACCACTGCGAGCAAGAGTAGTTATGGTCGAACATTTCAGATAAATCCAAACATCCACATTGCTCAAACAGCATGAAACTTCCTCGTTATGGCTTCTGGTCCGTCACTTGTGCCCAATCATGCTACCACCCGCCGTGGGATATACTATCGCTGGGAAGATGCGCCGCAAGATGGAGGAGTATGACAGCTGTGCTGGTGAATGGAGCAAGCGGATATCATCATGACGTGTTGGAATTACTTCCATTCTGCAATCTCATCCCACGGTCGTGATGAAATAAAAGTACCGCATCAGTATCATAAATCCGAAATGGACTCGCGGGAGGAAGGGCTTTGTGTATCCGTGCCTTTATATCGATGAAACAAATTACTTCATCGTCAGAGCACTGATAAATACACGTTCAAATCATATGCAGACCCTTTCAAACTGAGCAGCATGACTCGGAGTGCAAGACAAGCACACATTGTCTGCATGGCATGCGGACGACAGTGCATGGTCAGAGGGTAATATAAATTTACAAACTACTGTGTAGATCATCGTGTAGAGATTTGGAGTACTTGCTAGAAATAATCAATATCAGGTATTAAGGACCGGGTTGGTTGCCAAGCGTTCTGGATAATTTCAGCTTCAAGTTGCCACTTGATGCAACTGGCTTAATGTTTACAGCCAAGAAGATAAGCATCGTCCTAGATCGATGATCGATGATCCCTGATACATGCATGGCATACAACTGAGCAATCACGATGACTTGCATCATGTTTAAATTGAGTCAATATCGCCGAGGAATTGCAACTGAGTAACTCACCACACAACATAGCAGCTATGACCACATCTGTCCCATCTGTTGTGTAGTATATAATACCGCCTGAAACACCCAATTGTTGATCACCGTAGTAGCAGGATCAAACACTCCGACTCACACATATCGAGTCATTATGTCGAGTCAAGTTCAATGGTCAGAATCGCATCCACCCCTACAAATGAATGCAGTCATTGGATAGGAATGAAATGATTGCGGAATACTCACTGCATCTGTTAGTGAGACCAATCGAATATATTCTGTGTGCTGCTGGTCAGACGAATAGAACACAGCGCACACTAATGAGACATACGCAGAACATGAACACTGATTGTCAAAGATGAGCTATTAGTACAGTATCAATCTGTTGGCCTTTACACATGCATAGAATATGGTATTCCAATATAACGGATCTGAAACATTTTGGAGTCAACACAACTTGCCAAGCACGCTATAGCACAACACGAAGTACGAACAATCAAATACAGCACAGTCATAAGAGACCAGCGTCGCTCCTGTCACGAATTCATTGTAATCTTCTATTTTCTCATCATATGGGACTTAGTACCCAGATCAATTCAATCTATGACACTGTTCTTAGCGAGTTGGCTGCTCCAGGGATAGCATCGACTTACCTCTTGTCCAAGTGTTGGAATATAGTGAGAATATAAGCGGCTTTAGAACACCATCGGGTTTATCCTGCTCACCCCAATCGTATACCACCATGACAGTAGTGGCAACTGTGATACCGCAAGTCGACATTAGATCGAGACATCATCAACTGATACGATGAACCCGTCGAATAGCTTAAAAAAGACCAAGCTGATGAACGACCACCAACTGGGATCATATGAGACTGAGGTATGACCTTAGTCTCAAATGATCCCATATTCGAGGGATGGCTGCGAGCGAGCAGTGGGGAATGTCAGTGATGCGTGATAATAGCGTTCGTGCGAGATATATAGCACTGTTCAGCGCTTCTATCACCAATATCTGCATGATGGAGATAGATATCGATCAGTAGACTACTTACGTAAATTCCATCAGTAAAGTTTCAGTCGTTGGATGATGTTGCCATCATGTTGGTCAACGCGATTTTTGAGGTCGAGCGGCCGCTTCCGTAATCGTCCGAGATCGATCTAACCAGGTGGAGGCCATCCGTCACAATGAAACATTCCAAACGGGCCGTTTAGCAGAAGAAGTTTGACGCACCTGCCACCGATGGGTTACGAATGGTCCAGTGATGCAGCTTGTGAGATCGTGTCGCAGTGCACCAATTGATGTAAGTCATCAGCCATCCGAGCTCAATCCGAGCTTCACACTTCCTCCACAAACGCGTAGAATCATCTGTCTGGGCATTTGCACCAATTCTCCTTGTATTTCAATATCGGGCACTCAAGACCGGGGGTACCAGGACCGACGCTAGTGTAGGGAACAGAAAGAAATTGGCCTCGTGGCAAATTGCAATTGGTAAAATGGCAGAAGTCGGCAAAATGTATTGTGAGCGCTTTTCAAGCTATTTCCAACTATGTTTCTACTACGGCAAAAATAATTTTGACCACTACAAGCCTTCTGATGAGTCAAAAGTGCATCAATATTTCATCCTGGTGCAAGTATCCCGAGCCTCGATTCTCGATTGAGTGCATTAATCTCTTCAACGGAGCCAACTGGCACGGCATACCTGTAAACACTCTCTAACTCACTCCAGTCGATTATACCGCCGTCTAGAATATGATCCGGTACATCATCTGCAATCAAACCACCACCTGCACCGTCATTTTCCTGCGGTTCAAGTTAGCCAGCCTCCCGTGTCTCGCGCTCGAATCTTTCAAGCCCTTTCATCAATTTCTCATCAGGAATTGATATCGGATTCGCGAGATAGTCCTGCTCATCAGAGTCTGCTACCAGGGGAGGAATCACTTTCAGGTAAATTCAAACATCCACATTGTTCGAGCGGCTCGAGCAGTACGGAAATTTGTCCAAAAACAATGGTACTAATTGACTTCGAACTAGGTATTGGACCATCAACCATGATACCAAAGCAGAAGCAGAAACACGACTCACTATTGCGACATGCTGCACTGGCTGCCAGCTCAGTGTTCAAATGGCCCCGACATACAGGTCAAAACCCTCTGCTAAGGTGCGCAGGTGAGACATGTGGTTGAATCCTGGTTGCACAGCGACCCGCTCATACTCACGCTATCATCGTGACAAACCAACTTGGTTATGTTAGTGCAGCAATCTTTATCTGTCGTGCAAGTTTCTGTCTCAGTCTGGCATGCACTGACAGACATAGATACTGTCAAAGCAACAACAACAGCGAGGAAGGAGAAACGCATTTTCTGTGCGAGGTGATATGGAATTTTCTGAGGGGGATCTTGAATGATATCTCTGAGGATGGAACACTGTAAGACGACGACCAGCTTTTATATCCTGCTTATACTCAGCTTATACTCACGGGCATGATTTCGCAGAATTGCTATTGGTGTTGGATGGCAGAATTTTCGGTAGAACCTGCAGACGCGTGTTCAATTACAAACATCGCATCATAACTGGGATCCCGAGTCATTATATTAGGCCCCGGTATAGTTCATGACATGTGGGTTCTTTCGCATGAACCATTGATTTGAACCGTATTCAAATCCGCACCGTCACCGCGCTTCACTCATTGCAATCTGGAAGTCCAAATTGCTTCACTTATGTCATTTACGTCCTGCTAGACTATTTCATTCTGTGACATAGCATCTGCTGCCTCTTTTCTACCGGCCGTGCCTATTTGCTTGCTGGCGCTACTACGAGCCCCCTCAAATACACAAGGCGGGCCAACTGAAAAAGAGTAAATATTGAGACTAAGAGGTGAGCGTTGACCTCAAGACCTTGCCTTCTGGGTTGTTGAAATTGCTAGGGCCGGCAATTAGAATTACAGACTGCACTGATGGTAGAGTCATTAGTCGGCATGTTGGTAGGTAAGCTAATATAATGGCGTTTTTCAAAAGAAGCATCCATTAGGTATATCAAAAATACCAATAGAGTAGAGAAATCTTTGGGGTTATCTATCCCGCAACTTCTTCAGCACTCGTTCATGCAATGCCCTTGCCACACCGCTCACAAAAGAGCTGTCGCAGACTACCCCGGCATTGATGTAGGCCACCTTTGCGTGTTCGTCTTTTATACGTACATATTTAATGGCGTCAGTAACAAGGGTCTTGAACTCTGGAATTGGTAGCAGACTAAGAAGCTCGGAAGACGGTGATGATGTTGAAGAGGAGCTTGAGTCGAAAAGTGAGTATGACGCATCTAGGATAGCAATCCGTTGTCCCGTCATTAATCGGAAGTCAAGAGCATGTCTAACCACATCATATCAGTTACAACTATGAGCATATAGTAAAGAACCGCACCTCAGGTCGCCATATAGCACCCTCCACCAGCCTAAGCCTTTGACATATGTGTCTACCCATGGTTCGGAGGTGTCGGTCTTGACCGCTATACGTGGCCGACCTCTACCACGTCCTGGAGACTGCTTAGCGTCACGGGAACTCGCTCTCATATGTTCAAGTTCCACTGCTATAGGAAGGGTATTTCGAAGGAGTTCAACAAGGCGGTCAAGTGAGGATGCTAATGGGCCGTGGCGGAGAACATGGCGGAGATATGGCTCAGCTTCTTCATGTGGATTGGTCCGTAGTTGGTGGTTCGGGAAACGAAATTGAGGGGGAGCAAGAGAGGAAGGCTGTAAAAGGGTCGGCGAAGGTACACAACGTGAAAAGCGTAGCTCGAAGGATCCACCTGTAGGCGATAGCTGGTCCGTACAAGTAATTAAGACCGTATAATCCTGCAGAAGTGGGGTGAGAGATTACTAGACAAATGGACGTTAAAGCTCACTGAAGCGTACGCAAACTCCACAGTTTGCAAGTCAAATGACAATAGTCTCACGTCCGGCCATTTCTTTCCTTTCGCCATTCGTGCCACTACATTGTGTAAGCCTCAATGATACACCGACAACTTCAAGCACAACGTACCTTCACGGGCAATGACGACCATCTTAGAAACGCGGGCCCACTCTTCTAGAAACTCGTCCACACAGGTGTCAACCTCTTCGGATAAAAAGGAGACCACAGCCTCAACCGCATCATAGATGATTCTTTTCGATGGACGAATAATATTTTTACTGCTAGACCCTGCTGCGGCACGCTTCCCGACTGGTTGTTGGACGTACTTCAATTTCACGCAGGTAACCACCTGTGCCTTCTTGTCTGACCACCAGTTCAATGGTATGACGCGGATGTTGGGCATGGCCGCCTCGGCTGCTGGTGCACCTGATAGAATGTCTGAGGACTGAACGCAAAGTGCTGGTACAGAACGGGCAAGGGATGATTGGATGTGACCAAGCTCGGATATCTGTGGGAGGGTGATCGTAGGGTTGACATGGGTGTAGGGGATACCACGGAGCTTAAACTGGCGCTCGACTCGGGTGTATGCAACGCGTGCGCTGGAAGAACAATTGAGGATTATTTAGATGACGAATGAATGGAGTTTCATACCAACAATATGCATATAGCTCCCGGAGTACTTGCGTCTCCAAGTTGAAACTACGCTTATATGTTAGCAACACAAACTGGGGAACTGAAAAATACCTCACCTATCTTCGCTTCTTGATAATTCTGGAGGGACATCATCTCGTCTTCTCTTTTGCAAAACCAGTGGCTCGTGCGACATAGATGAGATCACAACCTCATCCATGCCGGCGCCAGCACCCCTATCGCCTCGTATTCGTCTCACATCAAGCCAGCCGATATCCTCCATAATCATGTTTCCAAACATCGTGTCCGAGAGCATTTTTGTCGATATGAGCGCGTACCTGAACTCTTCATCTGTGAGGACAAGTACGAGGTAGTGCGTGGGGAAGTTGGCAAGCTGGATATACATCATGCCGCGCGCTGCAGGTCCAAGCTTTTGAATCTCTAAAACGGAAGTGAGACGGAGTATGACTATGAATTGACAGTATCAAACCTTCTTTTGAAAAGTTTCGGTGCCGGAACACTTGGAAGCCAAGGTAGTTAGCTTTTTGTTCCACAATATCTGTAATTGTCTGCCAATACAATACAGTGAGGATTATGGTGCAAAAGTAAGATGGCGCACATTAAATCTTAGTCTGATTAGCACATCGAAAAGCATATTGGGTGCTTCGTTAAGTTTGTCAGAGAGGGCAGAAAATCGTGGTCCTCGGCCAGGTGCTGCAAGGTCGCCCGTATCTCGGATACTCAACCGACCTGTTCTAGTGTCAATGGACACAATCGCGACTTCGTCGGCACAGAGATGCACGCGCAGAGAATGATAACCCCCTTGTGTGACATTAGCGCGAGATCAGATTCCTGATAGTTTTGTACCCACTTTCAAAAACTAGAACCACTTTGCCTGCAGGAGAGAATACTCGAACAGGACCCCTTTGAAGTTGGGCTTGGTAGAATCTCAGGATTGCTTGTGTGTGCACCTCGATCACTTTTCTCAACATCGACTCAAAGTCAATATTGTCAGACTCCTATCGAAATGCACATGTGAGCAACCTCATCGCGCAGGAAATCGTTAACATACAACCACAAGCTCTTTAACTGCAGCTATCGTTTCCTCAGCGTCGATGTTGGCGGCCAACACGCCCTTCATTGGTTCCCATTTTGCGTCAAACTGCAGGGTTTCAACATCATCAGAAGGGCGCATGTCACCTAATTTTGACTTTTGCTGAAGCTCTGTAAGCATCCGCGCTATAGGCGATCGCACGCTTTTTTTGTCGACCTTTTCGACAATAGAAATGGTAAGGGTACCACCATGCGATGGTAATTTGAGACGATTGGGGGCCAGCACGGGGACTCCGGGTTGCGGCAGTCGCCTGGATACACATGAGCAACAGGAGAATGGTCTATGAAACTGAAGGCCCTACAGCCAATACGATACAGCAAGTGTTCTGCGCCCATCGCGCATCTCAACTTTGAGGAAATCAGCCCAGCCAAGGGAGCGCATCCTCTGAGCCTGTGGGAAAGCCGTCGGCCAACAGCGTTGTAATCATGAAGATGTGCTTACTTGGTAGCACAATATTTCAAGTTGATAGGACATGGACATCATTTCTGTGCGTCTTCGTGAGCCCCCATCCAACGGCAAAAAACTCTTTCACTTACGAAGAAAATTAAAAAGCCTCACCAGAGGTGCATCTACCGTTCCTTCTGGAAGCTGCGGTCGCGGTGGATCTTCCGGATTCGGAGCAAATTCAGGTGTATCTTGGAGCGGAAGGTAACACGCCATCCGTATGTTAGCCTCGTCTGCAATATGTCGTCTGAGGACCCCAGTGGGCTCGGAAGGGAATTCTAGGTACACGGCATAAACATCGGTATATAGTAAATCAACGATATCAATACCTTGCATGCCCGTGAGGTCACCGCCCACGGTGATGAGGAACTTGACGCTAACAAAGAACCAGCCGTCATTCTTCTCTGCGCCTCTTAGGCAGATGGCACTTTCGAACAACTTAGGGACCGAGAAGTGCACACGTCCATTAGCTGAGATAAATTGAGTAAGGAAATTTACGGTGGCAAGCTTAGAAAGATACCAATGCTATGCTGGAGCATTTCCACCGGGATTATCTCCGACATACGGAGACGGTAGCGGATGGCGTGTTCCATGTCACTGAGCGTGCTTATAACCTCAGCATCTGTTAAGGGAGTGATTGGAATGATAGATTTCTATAAAAAGACATAAGCATAATCCAAGCATACAGAAGATGGAGAAAACCTTGATGGCAGACGGTAGCCGCTGATATGTGCCTGTAGTAAGGACATCCAGCGAGGTGAGTAAGTCATGATTTCGTAGCCTACGACATGGAACACGTGAGGACAAGCGTGAGGGCGTGTAATGTTCCTGTACCTGGCAGGGTCCAAGCTTTCTTTTGCATACGTTAGGCCTTTCATGACATCTTCGAATTGCTGGTTCTGATTCATGAGGAAAGCAGTGATGTTCTGGAAAATGATATGAAGTACAAAGCATTAATAAAAACGCGTCACTCGCCATGCATTTCTGTACGGTCTCTGCATCCCGCGCCCATTTAGTGATGGCATACAGCTTTACAACTTGTTTCTTAGTCTTCACGACCCAATCGGCGAGTGTGCGTTTTCGAGCACCATCGGACATGTTTGGAAGACTTGATAGAGTTTTTTTTAAAGAATTTGTAGAGTTAACATGTGAGACACTCACGTCTCAGCAAGCTCAGACAATTCAGCATAGATGGCCTGGGCCACTCTAGAAAGAAGGTCCCCCAGCGGAACCTGGCCATCAAGAACTATAGGGAGCTCGTTCTCAAGCTCCTCTATAGAGGGCTCGTGGTGACCGTTCATATCATTAATGATGACTGCCAGTTTGTGAGCTGCAAGTTAGCGCAATAGTCCGTCGGACCGTTGGCGCTGCGAGGTAATGGTTATTGACCAGGAGCCGTCACGTGTATCGTGACACTCTATGTCAGATATAGTAAGTAATCATTTTCTTTACATAACGTGCAGTCACATAATGGTCACACTAAGTAACTGTATTTGGTTACATAATCAGGGAAATTCTAGATTTTTCCTGGAACTTTTTTATTGCAAGTTTTTACCACCTCTCTTTTCTATCTGTCCTCTCTTCTTTGAAGTTCGTCTTCCTGATCCTAATTCGTTGTTGAAGTAGCTATGCACACGTCTTCCCGTACCCTCCGTCGCGCTGCCGCAAAGGTTAAGCCTACTTTGACCCGCAGTGTACACAAAGAGATCAAGTTCAGTAATGACGGTCGTGCTAGCATCCTCAAGGGTGTCGACGTCCTTGCTAATGCTGTCAGTGTCACCCTCGGTCCAAAAGGTTAGTATCACCCTCTTCACTCTCGCGAACCGAATGTGGATTTAAAAAAAAATTGCGATTTCACAGGCCGTAACGTCATTATTGAGCAGAGCTTTGGTGGACCAAAAATCACGAAGGGTAAGCTCTTTCTCTCTCCCTAGTTCTACTGTTCTTACCTGAATCACCATCAGACGGTGTAACTGTGGCCAAAAGCATCAGTCTCAAGGACAAGTTCGAGAATCTCGGCGCCCGGTAAGTTCTTTTTGTCCCATTGTCAACATACGATTTTTACGCGTTCCCGAAACAGGCTCGTGCAGGATGTCGCGCAAAAAACAAACGAAATTGCTGGTGACGGCACTACCACCGCAACCGTCCTCGCTCGTGCTATCTATGCCGAGGGTGTCAAGAACGTTGCAGCAGGGTGCAATCCCATGGATCTTCGTCGCGGTGCTCAATCTGCCGTACAAAAGGTTGTCCAGTTCTTGGAAGCCAATACCAAAACGATCACCACTACAGCTGAGATCGCACAAGTCGCCACTATCTCTGCTAATGGTGATGAGCATATTGGTGGGTTGATTGCGCAAGCAATGGAGAGAGTTGGGAAAGAGGGTGTCATCACCGTGAAAGAGGGCCGGACAACCGAAGATGAGATTGAGGTAACAGAGGGTATGCGCTTTGACCGCGGTTACATCTCCCCGTACTTCATCACCGACGTCAAGACTCAAAAAGTCGAGTTCGAAAAGCCCCTCATTCTCCTCTCCGAGAAGAAAATTTCCTTACTACAGGACATCCTTCCATCCCTCGAAACCGCTGCCTCAGCTCGCAGACCGCTAGTCATCATCGCAGAGGATGTTGACGGCGAAGCCCTCGCAGCCTGTATCCTTAACAAGCTCCGTGGCCAGCTCCAGGTCGCAGCTATCAAAGCACCCGGTTTCGGTGACAACCGTAAGAGCATCCTTGGCGACCTTGCCATCCTCACCGGCGGCTCAGTCTTCACTGATGAACTGGACGTGAAGCTTGAGCATGCAACAGCTGACCTCCTGGGCAGCACCGGCAGCATCACCATTACCAAAGAGGACACCATCGTCCTCAACGGTTCCGGCTCCAAGGATGCTATCTCAGCACGGTGCGAGCAGATCCGCGCAGTCCTGAATGACCCCACCACCTCCGAGTTCGACAAGACTAAGCTCCAAGAACGTCTTGCGAAACTCTCAGGAGGTGTCGCTGTCATCAAAGTCGGTGGTTCATCTGAAGTCGAAGTCGGAGAGAAGAAAGACCGGTACGACGACGCACTTAACGCAACTCGTGCCGCTGTCGAGGAGGGTATCCTCCCAGGTGGTGGTGTCGCACTGCTCAAGGCTAGCCTTTCGCTCAAGACAGCTGTAGCCGGCGAACCTGCCTCCTCTGACCCCGACATCATCCCAACTGCCAACTTCGACCAGGGCCTCGGCGTCAGCATCATCCGCCGCGCATTGACACAGCCCGCACGCACGATCCTCACCAACGCGGGCGAAGAAGCAAGCGTCATCGTGGGCACGCTTATCAACTCGTCCAACTCCTCCTTCGCATACGGTTACGACGCGGCAAAGGGCGAGTACACTGACATGATCGCGCGTGGTATCGTCGACCCGCTCAAGGTCGTACGGACAGCACTCGTAGATGCCGCAGGTGTCGCGAGCTTGCTGACCACGAGCGAATGCTGCGTTGTAGATGGTGAAGAGGACAAACCTGCTGGTGGTATGCCCGGTGGCATGGGAGGCATGGGTGGCATGGGCGGTATGGGCGGGTTTTAAGTAAGGAATGTTAAACCTTACCTGCGACTTTGTGACGCGCGGGGTACAATAATTCCTAAGCGCCGTCAGTACTTGAGTCGTCACTTCATTTATGCTGATTTATTATACTTGCTTTGTTGTTGCACGCCGTTACGCCCCCTTCACCATCATGCACTTCACGTATTTGTATCCCTCATAATTACTTGCATGGAATTCAAACACCACTCAGTCTACGTATTTTTGTGTGATCATGGACGGGATGCATGCTACTAGTTGCACGAACAGTTGTGCTTTGATGGCCTGTCTGACCGAGTTCGCGGTTCTAGCTGACGGACGCAAAAATCTCTCACTGAAACCAGCATGATTTGTCAGTGATCTCTCTGTCGCCCACCCTGCTTGCTCCTTGTCAAGTTGTCTTCCCTGCAGATTTATCATTGGCTGCACGCCACATTTACATTATCGCAATCCATACAGAGGTCTTGAAGCTTGAAGCTTGAAGTTCCGCAATTAGTCAGTCAATCTTATTCTAGGTTGCATCGGACGCACGCGGCAAACAGAATACCACACCGCCCTTCTCAGCAGTGTAAAGTCGCTACCCACACACAAAGTCTCTCTGCCCAGCATGGTTCTCGTACTCGTGGCCAGTTGTGACGTCTGCACTGTCTGTAGTGGTATCTGCAGGGTCCGCATTTGCGGCCATCTGGCCAGTTCGTTTTGCCAGAGTCGAGTAATTGGAAGCAGAAGAGGCGAAAGGAAGATAAAAAAATGACTTATAGAGATTGTGATCCGCGTAATTAATGTGGCAGAGCCGTCCGGAAGAACTGCAACAGTTAGCTGCAGAAGATAGTTGCAGAGCGGAAGAAGCGAGGCTCGCTGCTGATTATAGTTTGTCCAGAAATCATCTCATGGCCGCTCCTACGGGAATCATCGAGACCACTAGCACCGTCAGGAGCTACCCTGATCCGTGCCCGAACTCCCGGATGATTTGGTATGACGTTCACGGATCAGGCACTCAAGAGGTGTCTGACTGGAAGTACTTCAAAGACATGGGCCTCTAAGGTTTCGACCCTTGTGATCCCGACATGGACGACGAAGCACGTTCTCTGTTCCGGCTGACGAGATCACAAGAAGAGAACTCCATCGATGAAACGTGCCAGAATGTCCAAATGAACCTTGAGAAGGTGAACCTCCCTCGTAAGAAGGTCTACATCATTTGCATGGACGCCATGCTTCAGACAGTGTGCAACATAACGTTAAGTTCATAGAAGAGGACGAGTGATGGGATCTTACATAAGAGATATATACTTTCTGAGATATTCACGAAAGCCCACATATCGAGGCCTTGAGCGCAAGGTCTCAATTAGACTATACGAGATTTGAATCGTGCATGGTGGGCGTCAAGTGTTTAATATTGGATCAACAATGCCTACAAAACGGGTTAGTATATAATGCGGAAGCATCCTTGCACATGCATGTTGTTAGTGATCTGGGAACTTTTCTACGTTCGACAAAAGCCTCCTGGGCCCCCTAATGTCGACAATCGTTTGAAGCTCCGTCTGTATGGTGGCATAAGTATGTGCCTTTACCTCACACGTTGCGTATAGCCTGGGTTCCCAATACTGGGCATACTTTCTACAATCCCTACCAAGATGCCTGACGCAACAGTAATCAATAACCTTGCCGAAGAAATTCATGTTGCTTTCTTCTTAGGCGTCCCTACCAATTGGAAAAATCAGCTCAAGCCCGGAGAACGTTGGACAACGCACCTCGCCAGCCTCCCGCATCGTTTTGAAGCGCGCTCTGTGACGGAGAGTCGCGAGTTCAGTCACGATGAATCCATGGAGATGCTTGCAACCATCGGAGGCGCTTGCGCTGCCGGTACTGCTTCTGTAGTTACAGGGGTTGTTGGCATACCCGCTTCAGTGCCGCTTATGGCTATTGCGAATGCTGGTGAATTTTGGTTTTTTTATATGTAATATCATGATGTCGATGTTCGTTGACAGGTGGCGCAAAATATGGTGGATGGGGTGCACATGGGAGGAGGTGCATTACGAGAGTGTGGGTGCCATTGTGGCACCATCGGGAGTATTCAGTCAGAATGGTTGATGGGAAGTGTGTTCTATGGGAAGTCGGTGCTAATAGATTGGTCCAATAGCTATGGCTGTTTTCCGGACTGCGCGTTTCATTTGATTGTACATACCAGTAGCTAGTTGACTATGATTAGGGCCTGCAAGAGGACGACTGCGTGCTATGGCCAATCTACCTACTGGTTGTCAGATGCAGAGTCGTCGGGAGCTTCGGAGTCGGGTACTACGAGCGCAGAAAGGCACATAATGAAGTGACAAAGGACATCGACCAAGGTTCGAACGCTCATCCTATTTATTTTCCCCTAGTATGCAGATAAAATTACAAGTTATTGACAGGACATAGTGCGCATGCTACTGGTACAGTGAAGGTAATGAAAGTGAACGTTGCGAAACGAATTCAAAGAGACAGCTCCGGTCAGTTTTTACCACTAAACATACATTCAGTCACCTCCTGCTGCTGCCCTTGCGGCCTTCTGTTTCTTCTTTCTTTCTTTTCTCTTCGCACTCCCATTCATCCGTTTCCCGAAGTGCGGGTCTGTGATCTCCTTTAGCAACTCCTTCCCGCCTTGATACATATTCTCCTTCGGAAAGAATTTCTCTGGTTCCTGGAGAGTATATGCTGTCAACTCTCCCAAGGTCGGAAACAGCTTTGCAGGCTTCCCAGTCCTCGCTGAATCAACCAGGTCTACAAGGTTGACACGCGTGTCCCAAACGCACTAGTACACAAGCACATCAGCTACGATGACTCGCTGCAATAATGATATACAAACGTGACGACACGCCTCAATTGAATCCGGAACAGGATCGATTCTCAGCACACGGCATAAATTCTGCCAGTTCGAAATATTGTTTCCGTCATTCCCGAAACGCTCATTGAATTCCTGAACGAGCGCGTCTTTGAACCCCTTGCATACTTCGCGCCTCTCCGGATCTTGGACATCACATCTCAGGACCTTGATGAGGCGGTCTAAGTTCTTGTTTGAGGACTGGTTTTCGTCGAAAGAGAATGAATTGAATTGAGCGAAAAAGGCGGCGAGGGGCGTGCGCTTTGGTTTATGGTTTTTGCGCTTTTTGCGCTATATTTTTCTATCAAAATAGAGTCAAAGGAATTGGTTCGGAGCTTACCTTTGTTTGCTTTGTACCAGGGGGCATAGTATATGGGAGGGCTTATAGGACGCAAAAGATGGGAGAAACCCCTGTGCTGTGCCACATCGTGAACAGACTCTTACTATATGTAAGGGATATCGAAGCGTTCAGATCCACCTCATGGCTTACATGCATGCCCAGGTACCCACGAAGAACCCTGTGAAGAAGGATCGTCGTAAGCTAGATATGGTAACTGACCCACAAATTGATGAAGATAGTTGTGATTCTCCGCCGCGAAACTTGAAAGTCATCAAGGTAGTATTACACATCGCACAGATGATGTAACATACCACGACTCCTATTGAGCACGAAAACCTAAACTGTAGGTACGCTCCCATGGGCGGTGCACTGAAGGGCGCCCACACATTACGGCCATGCACGAGTTCCTATACAATTACAAGCACCCCATAATGGGATCAGTATATAAAACCTCGTGTTATGGGGGTGGTTGGGGGGTGGCCGTAAAGATATACCATCTCTGCTGCGACTGCACGGATGCCATGAGGCAACCAGAATTATGCACATGAAGTCCTATCAAGGTGACCGAGAATGTTGAACCCTTGTTTCGAGGCACGCGCGCAAGGATATCGATAGTGGATTGTGGGGCCAACATGATTAGCTTCATAAATAAACCAAACATTAAAAACACACGCTGTGCCGAGTCTCACTAGCCTTGTGACTTCGAGGTAGATTGCAGAGAAGTACTTTTGATTTGATTTGATTTGAGCTGATACTATATACATACAGTATACCGGTGCAGGGACTGGTGAACATATCTGCCATGCCGTGCACACCGAAGAAATGTTTACCATTCCCTACACCGATATCGTGCGAGCAGCATGTACATCAGTCAGATGCGAACTTGAATGCAGGTTCAACCTTCAATATCGATATTCTAGCCCGGGCCTTGCCATGTCTTCGCAATATTAACGTCTTCGTCGAAGATACCACCACCACCTCGTGTGTTCGAGATGGTAGAACTGACAACCTGCAACACTGTTTATCTCGAACGAAAGAGGGAGAGCGAGGGACCGTTTTTTTTTTCGTTCGAGCTGGATTTGTTCATGACGAGTCAGGTTAAGTTGTTGTCAATGAAGAGTATGAGGTTGTGCAGGACGTACATATTTTCCCCCTGCTATTTACAGTGTTGTCCCTTCACTATAAGACTGTTAATGTCATTCGTAGGCTGGTCATTCCTAATCGGAGCGGGGAAAAGAAGTTGGCATCGGCTTAAGTTGTTAGACGGTTGAGGTACCCTACTGTGCTCGATGTGCATGTTTTATGCAAGGATGGGATGTCACATCAAACATCGTACGAGCATGATGCAAGGTGACATGATGCGGACGAGCTTGAAGATGGCTTGCTACGATGGACGCAAATCTCGGGGAATGGTGGCGATATAAGATGTGTTGAAAGTACGTGGGCCACAGGTGAATTGAAGCAAGGTAGTGGTGAGGAGAGTTGAAAGTTGGTTAGAAAAGGCTGAACGCCCTCCATTAGCCGTTGTTGTACGAGAGTGATTAAGGAAGTAGGGGGTATATATGTCATATGCCAGCCACCGGTGAGATGAGTCTGAGCTCAACGGGGTTTTAACTGTAAACTCCGCACCAGGTAGTATGATCTGTTTGCAGCCGATGAACGGAGATTTCACCACACTCTTAATGATACTAGAGATCGACATCATAGCATACCATAGTTTGCTGAACAACCCGTTGTCCTGCGAGTCGGCCATCTGACTTGTCTGACATGTCTGGCCCATGTGTAGCCTGGTTCAAGCAACGCCGGATGAGGGACTTCATGCGGAACTCTCCAGTGGAGGAGTGGTTGATATGCGTGGATAGGCCCAGCGAATCGTATGATGTGAGAATGTTGATATTAGAACTCAAGCTAACGACCACCAGGCTGCAATACTTCTGTCGTCCACATCTCGTACTTTTCAGTGAACATAGCGTTAAGTGTGTGATGTAGTCAGCACACTTATTGCTATGTTTAGTTGGAAGGTCTCCGTTGCTTAAGCGTTGAAGCACAGCCAAAAATTTTTAGGCACAGCTCGACTCAGCGAGCGACTATGTACGACAAGAGTGCCCCAACAGAACCTGAATGAGCTCGTGTGCGAGAATCAAGTCTGGTCAGAAGTGAGAATGCAGGTAAATTATATGGTTCGTGCTACCTTTGCTTCATCTTAATGATGACCTCTGCAGGTAATTAACAATGAGGAATTTCGCGCGACAGGACCAGAGCACAACCGTGGATCAGAGCCAAGCACGTTGTCCGACTTAGAAGGAACAATAACGTTGCTATAGACCACCGGGCCACAGCGCGTGGTCACTTACAATGCATCCACACTGCTGTGGACGACTCTGCAATTTATAAGGTGAGTATTAAAAATCAAAGGTAGGACTCCTTCAAACCAGCTTCGCATCTTACTCGCCTGGCATGGACTCTATTTCCAATTTTCCGTTTAACAACCTTCCAACTGAACTTGCCTGCCGCATCCTCAGAGATTCTGCACAAGCTACCTTTGATCAGACTGACAGATATCAGGTCAAAAGTCCATACTCCTCCGCACGCACACTTTGTCTCGTCTCCAAAGATGTCAGGCGCATTGTGCTTCCCGAACTCCTACACACCATCTTGCTGCCGAAATCAGAAAACCTAAACAGGTTTGTCGATGCTCTTATGTATGCAGGAAGAGTACGCGGAGATCCAAAAACAAAACGACCTCCGTTTGGAACGCGGGGAGGAACAAATACCAAACGACCTCTATTTCCAGTATGCGCCTCACATACACAAGATATGGATTGGGTGCATCCACGACAAGATCGTACCCAATCCCTTGCTCCAATCAGACTATACATCGGCGCGCAAGCTGACCATCAACGTCCTGACTCCAGTGCTGCTCGCTGCGCCGTCCATTGCCCTTGGTTCGACAAGTCTGAAGCTTTTTTCAGAATGCCTGGAACACGCATGGAAGTCCCGTGCAGACACAAATGCCAACGACGAACATTCCCCGCCTCCTTGGAAGACACAAGCTCTGACGCTGTCGGGTGAGACAGTCGCCAACGGCCCATGGGAGCTCCTCACGAACACCCCTCAAGGATCCGCTTTCTTTTCCTCGATCTCTCACCTCGCCTATGGGTCCCACACGACCACATTCAACTACAGTTTTTTTGTAGCCATGTCTCATGGCAGATCTCGAGACTACGACCTACCTCTGTGGATGAAGAGCATTCTATGGCCTTCTTTCAAGAACCTTCAAACTTTCTCAATGGCCTACCCACATATCAAACCCCCTTTCGATATCTATGACTTCAATCAGTTCAGAGAGGGAAGAAAGGGAAGAAGCTTTCACGTGGAGCTGTTGACGTTATCTGCAGCCATGCTGACGCGCGGCCGCGATGATGCCCGTGATTGGAGGATAAGTGCGTTTGCTGAGATTGGTCCAGGAGAGGAATGTATTCGAACGGAAGAAGTTCGTTTGAAGGTGTCCCATTTTCCCATAGAATTTTGGTATGATTTTTATGATTGGGAAAAAATATGGGCCTGCGGGTTATGCGGCTGACGAGGGGTGTTATGAAGCAGATGGGGGATACCAAGATATGAATTGTGTTATATGTATGTACATAATTGTGATACTCGATGGACTTGGTCGTCTTACGAATGATTCGAGAGAGGCTCAGACTAGAAACGGAAAGGGACTTAATTTTGGATCAAAAAACTGAGGCAGAGTATTCGAGGGAAGCTTGAAAGGAATTAGTACACTGATTAAGGAGAGTCAAAGGTAAACGTATACGAGGCGTGTAACGAATGGGATGAGTACGTACCAGAATGGCATTGAGAGCTATATCTTAACAGGTCAAGCCTTGGTTAATGTGCACCAACGTATCCTCAGTTCCAGATCTTCGAGACAACTTTGAACTGACAAAAAGGCAGCTATGATAAGATATGGAACCAACAAAGGCCGGTGTCCAAAAAATTCCTTGCCAAGTCAATCGCATCGAGAATGCACGTCGAGTAGGGAAATGGTCCTTAGCTTATTCTTCGTGGGCGGGCTTCCGGGATGTTTTGACAACTACTTGTGAGGCGTCGAGGGACTTGCTATAACAGCACTAAGCTCAACTTAATCTCCCGAACCTGTGTCTTCGAAGAAGTCACCTTATTAAAATAGTTGAATGTCCAGGTGTAACACGCACAATAAACTACTATACCAAGAGCCTCGAGTTTGAAATCACATGCATAGCGATGAAGCGCTTTTACAATATTGTAATTTTGACGCGTACGCATTTTGTTTTGATAAATTTACAAATTTTATATGCAAGCGATATTGATAAGATCATATCTTTATGCGTACCATCAGCCAAACATCAAGGAACAACCGTAAAGACTCACCTACCATCCTACATCTTCGCCTTCGCATTCCCCGAACCATTCACAATCTCATCCAGTATGTCTACGAGTGCCTCTCCAAGTTCGTCTGGTTTCTCTTGCGGAATCTAATAGATTTGAGAAGACGATATCTTACAACCCACTTCGACAGCAGAATAAGACAGAGCCACATACCAGATGTCCTGCCCCCTTGATAGCCCGCTGAGACACCACCCTGTGCTCCGCAGCGTCTAAAATTTCTTTCCTCGACTCTTTAGAACTATACGAACACCATCACAACACTGTCAACCACGAACAGAAAAAAAGAAAACAACGCACATAAACTCCTCAAAATCAGCCCAGACGACATGAACTCCCCTCCCAGCCTCTTCCACCGCCCTACATGCACGCCCAAGAGACTTGGTCTCCACCGTATGCGATAAGCACGCATACAACGGGCTCTCCTCGTCTTTTCTCAACGTAGGTGTAACATAACTCTTCTTCCCCGTACCAAGGTGCGACTCATTCACCTCCTCAAATCCATACCTCACATAATCATCTACAACCCTCTTATCCCATTTCCTCCAAACGCCTTTCCCACCCACCAACCACTTCGTCAACGCTTCCCTATCCGTCCAACGATCGCGTTTAGCAAGTGACCCTCGGACGTTCGCGGCTCCGTGGATGGAGCGAGGGTCAGTTGGAGTGAGAGAAGGGAACATCAATGTAGGTTCGACCATTATGAGAGCAAAGGGTGTAAGGGAAGGGGGTATGGATGTGAGCGCCAATATCCAGAGCGTGCAACTCCCAGAATGAGCGATTCCTACCACCGTGCTGGATTTAAGAGAGGGAGTGGAGAGGAAGGCTCGGAGGTAGAGCGCGATATCTTTCGTTGCTTGAGGCGATGTTAGCATTAGTAGTAATACATAAGGAGGAAGAACGTACTGCACATCGCCTTCCCAGCTGCCTTGCGTGCATCAAGCACGGGGCGGTTGAGAAGTGCCGTTTGACCATGATTGGGGAAGTCAAGCACCCATATATCTCGAATCGTAGCGCGAGTTTGAGCGCGCGAAAGCAGGCGAGCGATAGTAGGGTCGTACTGTTCCTTGTCTGATGCACATTTGGGGTCAGGGCACGAGATTGGATGGAAGGACTCACGACCAGCAATTCCGTGTGTGAACACAAGTGTGAGACCGTCTTTGGCGCAGGAGACGGGATAGTATAGTGTAGAACACTTGAGCTCTACTGGGTCTGAGCCTAGAGTTGTGTGTAATGATAGGACACGCCTCTCAGGCGCTGGAAGCTGGGACATTTCGGGCTCCAGTATTCAACCAAGATAGCCTGTAGGACGTTTGTTAGAAGACGACAACTTCGTCGCCTTGTAAGACACAAACTGATGGAGGAACCAAGGACAGTGCTCTACTACGCCGACTTTCTCCCAAACCATATTGGCTACGAAGTTCCGGTTGCTTCGGTGAGTCGCATTTCTCATGGAAATCGGGTGTTGCCGGCGGCCGTGGTCAACTTCGAAGTCACGGTTAGTCACCTCGCTAATTCACCCTGATTCACAGCTCACATGACAACTGCAGGCCGAAGCCAAACACCCGCGTTACATTCTGCTCATTCGATGTAGGAAGCAGCGACTCAGGTACTATACGATAGGATGTCACTCCTTACATCGTACGATTGACTCGAACCAAACTCCTGCCGAATGAAATTCACAACACAGATTCACAGAACGCACCTGAGTTTGAGGAAGATGTGAGGACGACGACTTAAACCTGAAAGGACTGAGCATTCACACTGTATCACAGATAACAGGGCAAAACATACAAGATCTGTGTAATATGAATTCGTTCATGGTTGCCCAAACATCTACAGGACTACAAAGGCATCGTTCTGCGGAGTTAGTACATGGACGATTCTGCTGAGCGCTTGCTGACCATCTCGACTCCAGCAAAGAGACAACACACCTTGTGTGCTATGCCTCATCCATTTAGCCACGAGCTTGCACGTGTTGATGGAGGCTTTTTCAAACTCGTATTCCTTCCGTGTGTTACATCCTCCGTAGAAACCGGTTACTGTAGAAAAATTTCGACGTCCAGCTCGTTGGCCGAGTCTTCATTCACGTTCTGTCACTGGTCACCCTCGACAACGACATTGGCTCCTGGCATCGGATAATCTGCCGAGTATGGCTAGGGAATTCTGATTGATTGATGACAAGGGCGTTTTGCTAGGCAACTCCCTCGTATCATCAGCCATTCCCACCTCACTTCAATTTGACAGGCCGCCTTGTAATGCATACCTCGTATATTCTACCGCAACAGGCTCACCGAAGTATCCATCGTACCCAATAAGTTTCTTCCCCTAAAAATCAAATTTATTGTCCACAGGGTTAAGGACTTATCTCCAACATAGTCCCATTCGAGTTCGGGCCGTTTACTTCTGATACATCAGTCTTCAGGCACTTGAAGGCACAACTACTTACAAAGGACCCGCACCCTATTCATACGATGCTCCGTG
This sequence comes from Suillus fuscotomentosus, assembly GCF_016647785.1. NCBI lineage: Eukaryota > Fungi > Basidiomycota > Agaricomycetes > Boletales > Suillaceae > Suillus > Suillus fuscotomentosus. The sequence continues at coordinate 211,572 of NW_024539580.1, forward strand.
TCGGACGTGTGGCCCCCATCAAGGGTCATAGATTCATGGTGCGCGATTGCGCATGGCATGGCGAATGGTCAAATCTTTAAAGTTTTCCGACTTCTACCCTGTTTACATAGCATTGGAATGAGTGGGTCTCGGCAGAAAATTAAAGAACGGTCACATTCGCGGCGACGATTTGGGACTTACATTAGTGGATATCGGACCACATACCAAACGAAAGGCCGAAGGGAAGGTTGGGCTGCGACTACTCAGGCTCGCTTGTACGTCAATCCTTGAAGCTTTCAACACTAAGGGTCTGATGGATGGAAAGAGGACGGCGTGATCAGTGACGGCTGATTCACATTTGTAAGGAACAAAAGCTGAGATGTCATCGACTGTTGGAGTAGGAATCTACTACTGAGTAGCAACTCTCATCCTGGATCAGGCCTTACGCACCATACACAGACTCGTTAGGGTCAGTCCAGCCTGTGACGACATTGCAGTGTACATTTGATCTTTGATATTCAATTTTGTGCGGAAATGTTCAACGTTCCATTTCAGGTTTTACATAAGTTTTCATCGCTGGGCGTTACATCTTGGCCAATATTAGTAGTACCCTGGAGTACCTGGATTATAAGTAAGTGGATGCAGTCTACCTTAAGTTGTCTTATGAAACCTCCCTTTGGTGCAGTGCCATCAAGCCGTCTTCTTCCCAGCTTTCAGGAATGACGGACATGTCTGTAGTTGCAATCCAATTCATAGGTAGGAGCAAAATATCGATATTCTTGCCTTGATGTCTACCGAGTACATATTAATGTTAAAAACTTTAGGGTTGACTATCTCTTTCGTGTCAGTACATTTCGGTTACCGAACCCATTGGACACCAGCTTACACGGCTCTGATAGGCAACTAGGTATTGCTGCTGCCCAGGGCTTCTGTTATTATCGAGCCTTCCCTCATGACATACGAATCCTAAAATATCTTGTGAGTACATGACAGTGGCATCACTTATACCCTCTAACCGAGGACTTTTAGGTAGTCACTGTCATGTTCATTTTCTACTATATCTATCGTGTACATCATTTAACTATCGATCCAGGATTCTAAATGTCACTGGGACACTATTGGCCAGTTTCATGTACTGGTCGTTTTTTGTCAATTGTTATCGAAGTACGTCTCCGAGTTGTCAGGCATGGTGAGCGTCCCACGTGCATAATCATGATGTTTTTCGGTTTTAACGCAGTTGCAGGGACACGGCGGTGAGCAAGATGTCTTTACTCTCAGATCAAGCATACCCAACTTGAGCTCGACTTATGGCAGGCAATGATCCTTCTCTTTGTGTCTGTGAGTTCCAAAGACTTTTCAGGATCATTAATCCGACGTTCTTTCCAGTTTACGCTACCATTCATGGTGCAAAGGTACCACGCTGATCGCTATTGCGAATGATGCTTACTTCTTGACACCGCAGTTTTTATTGTCATCGTGTATGGATAAGTAAGTCGTCATGCGTTAGTTGTATGTCGTTTTTAATCCAGTTGTGTACGTAGTCAGTGGCAAAAACATCTACGTCGTCATACCGATAGTGAGCATTCCATCGCGTTCACGAGATCCACAAACTTACGTCGGCGAACAACAGATTTTATTTGCAGTTTCGTCTTATGGTGAGTTTCATTGCGCACTGCATCTTGGTTGCACTCTCAGACTTATCTATGATAGTGCTTGGTTTGAGTTAGTTGACTGAACAGTGTTTACTTTGTGCATGTGACTGACAGATTCCCTTTGCGTGCAGTAGTCATTCCGCCGCAGTGAGTTTTTTCGTGGTAGGACTCGAAAAACCTAGTTCAATGACATATCCAGGGAGGTTGGGGCTTTCTCGAGCGACGCAGTATGTCAGAGCATGTTCTCGAAGGCTATCCTGACATTGTTTTGGTAGATACTCAGAATCTCTGCCGCAGGAGCATTTCAGAGCGTTCTGTGCGATTCTACGATCAGTCTTTCTGTCTACTTTTACCTACGCCCTGCAAGAGCTGGTGTCCACCGGTAAGTCGATATACTGTGACTTAACCGTTAAAATATTCACCTGTGCGATGTAGCACGGACACCCGTATTCAGAACATAACCAAGAAATTCACCACCATGGGCTTTCTTGTGTGGCAAGTCTTGTACCGCTTTGATGTGATCCCCACTAAGTGCCTTAATTCGTGATCCAACAGTTTGTTGGCTATCAGCATATTCATCTTGGTACGCAGCATGATCTATGCAAAACTTCTCAACTAAATAACAATGCCCAGTACTGGGCAAATGGGTTTGCTGCCATCGGAGGTGTAGCCATGGTTCTCAGAAGTTGTGAGTGATGTTTTCTCCTGAGTTACTTTCGTCCCACAGTCTGAGATGGTATGCATCGAATAGCATATGCCAATTCGTTACTATCTACGTAAGTGAAACCGCGAGTCGATCATCCACATTAACTTATGGTGCGACTACTAGACTCAACGCCAGGAAGCTACCTAGTAGGCCTCAACCGACGGATATCGAACTTCCAACGATTTCAGTGCATAATTCGAGATAAGCTGGTTACCCTGCACGCACTGAGTTCCGGAAGCTGAATTCAAACACTAAATGGTCGTATCCATAAGCATTTGTGTTCTTGTGAATGTGATAACTTAACACTAAGAACATGAGCATATTCGTGTTCTCATTGCATGCAATGCAAGTAAATGGAATACTACGTCTTATACTAGTAGCTCTGGTGCGAGCATACGCATCCACTTCCCCGCTCTTCTCAGCTGTCGGATAGACCTCAGTCATTTACATCGCTCCATCAATATTGTGTACAAATGATCATTCAGCCTGTTCTATACAAGTTGCTGCCCATGTAGCTCAATCGTCGTCGTCCGATATCCATAAGCCGTAGACATGAAATTGCAGTAGAATGCTGCATGTACGCAGGAGCCGTAGCGGATTCGGAGTGATGGTCGGAAGCTGGCTTGGCTTCGAATACAAGGAGCGAATGGTAGCAAGTGCAACAGCACACGAGCTGTACATTGAGAAAATCGGAGGTGCATCATATGAACACAGAAAGATCAGTCACTCGTCCTACTCATCCCATTATTCGAAACCGAGTCCCCAGATGGACCTCACGAATGTGACGTAAGAGTGAGTCGCGCCGGATGCTGCGAGCGCTTCCGCAACCTTGCCAATGACATGGTACTCTTGCCTCACCGCGAGACACTTGGAGATGACATCCAACGATATGGGTTCTGAGTGCATCCAGCGGCCCTTCAAATCCGCATGTCATATTGTCTCCGACAAGCCAGCGGCAAGACGCTGTTCTAGTACCAGTCTGGTGAGAATGCGAATTACGGCGGGGTACAGTCTGTTGACCAAGTTTTCAGTTTAAGACGATTGCTAATGAGGTTCATGATGACATACACTTTGCTGCACAAGAAAGTTGTGAATAAGGTGCAGTTCTTCATCACTCGCTTCAGTGGAATTGTTATTACGGGAGTGTGTGCTCTGCTTCACATGGGGATCACGAGAGATCTGGAACCGTCGTTTGCATACTCGGCTTCTGACTGTTAGGCATCGGCAGCTCCCAGGAGACAGACATACTCACCAATCAACCGAACAACCGGCCTGCCGTTCAAGCGAATGCATAATAGACTCGACGGGCAAGTGATTCACAGCGCCGCAAAAATGACATTTGTAGTCAAATTCAGAGAATGATGTCGTCTCCTGTTCGAAGATAACCCTCATGACAATCTTTGTGCCTGCTGCAATGCTTGACCGGCTTGTAAGTCGAGTTACTTGTCTGCCATCGTCGATGCACAAGTCGTACTGTCCTTCTTCTACATATCGTTTCTGAATGCGTGCTTCGATGGAATCACATTCAAACAAAACTTGGAGCATCCTTTTGAGTTGCTACAGAGAATTTAATCAGTAAGCGTCCACAAGACGAATTTTGAGGCTGGCGAGCAGACCTGATATGAGGTGCAGAAGTTCGCAGGTATTGCATGGTCGTGGCCTGTTGCGTCTACCAGTGTCACGCAACCAACTAGTGCGACAGTTCTGTTCATCAGGCTTTGCAATGTCTGCATTGCGATCAGCACTTCCTGATTCGCTTCCCGCTGCCTCCGTAACTCTTCGTGTATGGCATGTTGATTTTGCATTTGCGACGACAACTAACCAAGTAAAGTAGTGAGTGAAGGCAAACAATTTTGAGGGAATATATAACGCAACCAAATAATCTGCTGAATAACGGTCGATTTCAATGAAGCATCTAGCGATATCTTGCGTGACGAATGTGGATGCGAGACAACGTTCATGCAACGTAGCCACTCGGGTTGAGACGTCTTGCAGCATCCTAAGTTCGAATTGATGTCAGATGCAATTCGGCACACACCGAAAAAAGAATATACCTAACAAATGAATCTCTCCGGAATTGTTCAGAAGGATTGCAGGCAGGCGGAGCGTTGCACAAATTGCAGCTCAGTCGATTGAGTCGTTTCGTCAGACTATCGAGGTCCGCCTTGTTCTGATTATGCGTCTGTGACGTCCTTTAAAATCAAGAAACGTCCTCGCGATTGCTTAAGCTCTCACATTGAAAGTTTGAAGGATTGACAATAGTCCACCGATAGCCGCCTGCAACGGAGAACCAACGAGTGGAAATACACCTGCAATGGCCTGTACCGATGGCAAAGCTACCTGAGCCATATCATAAACTTCGCGAGCAAGTGGTACGCTGCCAGATGATCTGGAAGGAACATTGATGGGGGCTTCCAGATTTGCGGGTTCTCCGGTCGCAGAAATGGGCTGCATTAGCGATGGATTCGAAGCGGGCGCGTGCAGAGAGAAGGGACTGGCAGAAAAATCTGCAGGTGGGCTATCCCCCTCATGACCAGTGGTTGTCCAACTTGTCGAGCTGTGTTGTGTGCGTCCTTTCACCAATTTTTTAGATCGCCTTAGGCGAAGTGGGATGACCTTATTTAGACCCTTGAGCCATGGAAAGACCATTTCGATCAGATGACAAGGTTAGACTCTAGAGGATAAGTGAACGTCTGTCTTCACCTGATGCATGAGATGTAGGAGAGCAAAGGAAGGTGGTTGGCGACTGACGCTGCTTTGGTAGCCGTACACAGGCCGCACCGCACCGCACCGCACAACACAGGCTCAGCGCTCAAGCGTTCAAGCCTCATTCAAGCGCCTGCAGCTCAAGACACTCAGACTCGGAAGTACTTGCCGGAAAAAGACGGCGGGTTGATTTCATCGTCAATATCGATATCTCTTCCGTCCTCCAGTATTTTCAATAACGCGTGGAGGATGCCGCATCAGCTGCAAGCTAGGCGTTTGAGTATCCAAGTTGCTACCGAGGAACGCATTTGAAAGCAGAGAAGGAAATTGGGCAAAACGAAATACAGGAAGTGATTATTAAGCAACCCCGCGTGATCGAATCGATTGATCCCCTTGACATCATCACCTCAACCTCACATGATCCCTACCTAATTAGGTTGTCATATACCCCCGGGAGTGGCAACCTAATTAGGTACGACTGCACCAAATACGCACACTGCCAGTAAATAGCTGAATAATGTTCAATATCTATACTTCGGCAAAACACCAGTGTGTCAGACTGTTTGGCGGGGCTCGGGCGTACGCAACCATTCCCAATTTAGAAGCTTATGCGCTGTTCATACTTCGGGAACATCCGCACGTCTCGTGCTCACTGTCGTCGACGACGAGAAACCCAATATCTATGCCAGCAACACGCAACAAACGAAAGGGAGTCTCCCGCCAAGTCCGTGTTGTCAGTGTCACCAGTGATGGGAAGCAACGTAGTACCACACTTGGACTACAGGCAGTAGGACGCGAACGTCTCGCTGGGCAGGCACGCTACCGCCTCAATATTTCAGGTAGGTACTGTGCAATCTTCATTACTTATTATTCATTCTGTAGGTCTCGGTAGTGATTCACTCAATGTTCTCGGAGAGATACGATCTGACGTGGACTCGGAGGACATGACCCTCGCATATGACGGACAAGACGATGAACCAGCAGGGGAGTGGGAGACCGAGCCTTCAGACGCCAGTGAAACGATTACCACTGCCATCCGCGATTATGTGGAGACACCGTCAGTATTCCTTCTCTCACAAATCAACTTTCATTGATTTTTAGCATTAGGTGGAACCAGCGCGTCTACAAAGACAATCGAACATGGCGACAGCGTTTAGACCACTTGCATGCCAACTGGATGCCCCTCCTGGCGACACTCACAGATACTTATCTACGCTGGAAGGCAACATGCTCCGATCAGCCCCAGCCTGTACCTGCCAACAATTGCCCTTCCATTCCCTCCGATTCCTACAGCTTTACCATCGCTATCATTGATATCTTCACGCTACAAACAAGCACTTTCATTCATCGTGATGCGAACAGTCTGTCTCCTGCAATTGACCTTGTCCGTGCTGGCTTTCTCAGTCATGTACCGGTGTCACCCTCAGTAGCTATCTCACTTCGTACTCTGGAGCATTTTCGTCACCTACGTCTCCGCAAACCTTCGTTTAGCGTCGAGGCATATGTCAAGGTGATTTGCGATTCATACAAGGTACTACTCTTGTCTACTCTGAGTTTTGCATCACTAACTGGCATTAGGTACCCTATAAACGTCGCTGGCGTACTGTACTAGCCGATGCTTTCGATACTTACTTGGCCATACTTCGGCAGGTTGAGCAGAGAGTCAACACTGCTCTCGGTCGCAGTACCCCCAACTGGCGCATACTCAACTCATGCCCTCCCTGCACCTATGAGTTGGAGGATGAGCCCTTATTACCATTCTCTCGCATGTATGTCCTCGATGGTGGCAACTCAGCCAAACGCATGGCAGGACTAGGAGGACGCGAGCGAGGAGACACGCGGACATACACTGAGAGCGACTACATCATACCACGTGACTTTGTTGATAGCTTCGCCAATGAAGTTCGACCACGCGCTTCAGACTCAGATGATGCAGACCCAGTTGTGGGTGTTTTCAATACTACAGGAGAAGAGGACACACACCCCGAAGTCAACACGGACGATCTCACGACGCAGGTCATGTCATCTGACTGTAGTAAAAACTGGAAAGCGGCTGCCAATGAAGAGAAGAAACGTATGTGGTCTGTCTTTGACGAAACGGGGATTTTTGTTTCCGCTTGTCGTCACGGTCTTTTGTTATGGGTGACAGACATGGTCCGCAGTGGTGAACTGTAAGATCTCTTGTCTCTACAATGTATTTCATATCTAATGACTTGACAGTGCGAAATATCCTCTCGCGATCATGTCTAACGTCATTGATGTTCTTGGCGAACGCACTCTGGGAGCATATGATATAGGCTGCGGATTTCAATCTACCATCCGTGCAAGCAGGCTGGGTGATGCATTCGAGAGGCAAAAGTGCTGCATGTGTGTTGACGCCTTTCACGGCTACGCACACAACTACCTGTGTCAAACGAAGAACCATCCAAACGGGATTGTTGGTGCGGGTCTTGAAGACTTTGGAACTATTGAACATTTTTTCAGCGCATCGAATGCTATTGCCCCCGTCATCCGATATGCCAGTTCATACCGCCGTCATGTCTTTTTGGACCTCTTTTTCAAGCAATGGGACGAGGATAAGTACTTGAATCTCGGTACTATGATATACAATAACTACAAGCAAGCGCTCGACATTGTCTCGACGGAGTCGATTGCTCTTGATGAAGCAAAGCAATCACTCGGCATTCAGGAGGGTGATCTGCAGACTTGGTGTCAGGAGGAAATCAAGTATTTCGCACATCTGGGTAAAGAGACTGAGTGGGATGTCCATGCGATGGCATATGTGGAACTCCTACTGAAGCTGAGAGATGCAGAGTTCTTATTTCTTTTTTTCGCATTTAACCAAGTAACTAACTATCATCTTAGATCTCAGGCGCAGTCCGCATCTACACGTTTTCTATCTACGACTCCAAAGGATTATCAGTTCATCTCTTTTACGGGCACACAGTCCTATTCCGGTGACATGACGGCCACGAGAAAACTTGAGACACAACGTCGGTACAGCGCTGAGCGTCTCGCTACAATACAGCAAGAAGTCACTTCCATGGAAGTGAAGATGGGTATCGCTAATCGATGGCAGCCTTCGTCACCTGAGTATCAAGCAACGCTGAAGTATATGTCGAATCATCAGTATCAACGTGCGTTGGACAATCTTCAGCGCTTAGTAGTCCAACGGCTCTTCGAGCTTCAGCGGCTGAATATCTCACAGACTGGTGCGTGTCCTTCTGCTAATTGTTTACTTTGTAATCACTGATTGATATTATCAGCTTATAAAATGCGCACCCACATATCTAAATCCCTTCAAACTCGATGTCATACTATTCAAAACGCCGTCAAGACATATAATACAGCAGCTGCAGCACTATCACCCCCTCGCCCCCAGCTTGATTGGTCCAAGGTATCCCATTACAGCTTTCTTGAGGAGTTCAACCTCCTGCGAGATACACGACAAGACGTTCGCGAAAAAATGTGGGCCAAACCTGCTATCCGTGCAGTGATCCGACAATGGCTACGGATTAACCATCAGCGCTATCACCGATCGTCTGATCACATCAAAAATGTTGTGTTTCTACTTCCACCTTCTTCAACATTGTCAGTCTCTTACTTTTGCAACTTAATGAGTTCTCACAAGTACTGGGTAGAGCGCCTTACAGTGTTTACTTAGTGATTCGTTTGAAGGGCTCTTCACTCAAAGAAAATAGAAAATTCAAGCAATCATAGTATTTATGTAGGCGAATGTTAATGAAAACTACACGTTACACTAGTTCAACGATGAAGCGTCAAGTCAGAGAGATATTCTATCAAGGTACCAATGTCCTGTGTCAATTCCTCGACTTCATCAACAGCGGGTGCACTGTCGTTGTCATACTCAACTTCGTTACTGCTAGACAAAGCAATATCCTCTGTAGTACGCCCTCTAGATCCTTTCCTGATGCCTGCTGAAATCGAGCCGGAGAATCCTGGAAGCAAGTGGATCTTTGAAATGCGGTGAAGGACTTGCATGTTGATTAGACGGCGGTGTGAGCAGTATTCGTACACTGCGACATGTTCAATAGCTTGTTCAGCTGCGAGTGAAGCGAGACATTGGGTAAAGAAAGTGTCTTCATCTATGATGGCAGTGTGCAAAGGGCGGATCTCCACGTTGCATCGGTCTATTTCCTCCTTCGCACGGTTAATCCGTAGCCATTGTCGGATCACTGCACGGATAGCAGGTTTGGCCCACATTTTTTCGCGAACGTCTTGTCGTGTATCTCGCAGGAGGTTGAACTCCTCAAGAAAGCTGTAATGGGATACCTTGGACCAATCAAGCTGGGGGCGAGGGGGTGATAGTGCTGCAGCTGCTGTATTATATGTCTTGACGGCGTTTTGAATAGTATGACATCGAGTTTGAAGGGATTTAGATATGTGGGTGCGCATTTTATAAGCTGATAATATCAATCAGTGATTACAAAGTAAACAATTAGCAGAAGGACACGCACCAGTCTGTGAGATATTCAGCCGCTGAAGCTCGAAGAGCCGTTGGACTACTAAGCGCTGAAGATTGTCCAACGCACGTTGATACTGATGATTCGACATATACTTCAGCGTTGCTTGATACTCAGGTGACGAAGGCTGCCATCGATTAGCGATACCCATCTTCACTTCCATGGAAGTGACTTCTTGCTGTATTGTAGCGAGACGCTCAGCGCTGTACCGACGTTGTGTCTCAAGTTTTCTCGTGGCCGTCATGTCACCGGAATAGGACTGTGTGCCCGTAAAAGAGATGAACTGATAATCCTTTGGAGTCGTAGATAGAAAACGTGTAGATGCGGACTGCGCCTGAGATCTAAGATGATAGTTAGTTACTTGGTTAAATGCGAAAAAAAGAAATAAGAACTCTGCATCTCTCAGCTTCAGTAGGAGTTCCACATATGCCATCGCATGGACATCCCACTCAGTCTCTTTACCCAGATGTGCGAAATACTTGATTTCCTCCTGACACCAAGTCTGCAGATCACCCTCCTGAATGCCGAGTGATTGCTTTGCTTCATCAAGAGCAATCGACTCCGTCGAGACAATGTCGAGCGCTTGCTTGTAGTTATTGTATATCATAGTACCGAGATTCAAGTACTTATCCTCGTCCCATTGCTTGAAAAAGAGGTCCAAAAAGACATGACGGCGGTATGAACTGGCATATCGGATGACGGGGGCAATAGCATTCGATGCGCTGAAAAAATGTTCAATAGTTCCAAAGTCTTCAAGACCCGCACCAACAATCCCGTTTGGATGGTTCTTCGTTTGACACAGGTAGTTGTGTGCGTAGCCGTGAAAGGCGTCAACACACATGCAGCACTTTTGCCTCTCGAATGCATCACCCAGCCTGCTTGCACGGATGGTAGATTGAAATCCGCAGCCTATATCATATGCTCCCAGAGTGCGTTCGCCAAGAACATCAATGACGTTAGACATGATCGCGAGAGGATATTTCGCACTGTCAAGTCATTAGATATGAAATACATTGTAGAGACAAGAGATCTTACAGTTCACCACTGCGGACCATGTCTGTCACCCATAACAAAAGACCGTGACGACAAGCGGAAACAAAAATCCCCGTTTCGTCAAAGACAGACCACATACGTTTCTTCTCTTCATTGGCAGCCGCTTTCCAGTTTTTACTACAGTCAGATGACATGACCTGCGTCGTGAGATCGTCCGTGTTGACTTCGGGGTGTGTGTCCTCTTCTCCTGTAGTATTGAAAACACCCACAACTGGGTCTGCATCATCTGAGTCTGAAGCGCGTGGTCGAACTTCATTGGCGAAGCTATCAACAAAGTCACGTGGTATGATGTAGTCGCTCTCAGTGTATGTCCGCGTGTCTCCTCGCTCGCGTCCTCCTAGTCCTGCCATGCGTTTGGCTGAGTTGCCACCATCGAGGACATACATGCGAGAGAATGGTAATAAGGGCTCATCCTCCAACTCATAGGTGCAGGGAGGGCATGAGTTGAGTATGCGCCAGTTGGGGGTACTGCGACCGAGAGCAGTGTTGACTCTCTGCTCAACCTGCCGAAGTATGGCCAAGTAAGTATCGAAAGCATCGGCTAGTACAGTACGCCAGCGACGTTTATAGGGTACCTAATGCCAGTTAGTGATGCAAAACTCAGAGTAGACAAGAGTAGTACCTTGTATGAATCGCAAATCACCTTGACATATGCCTCGACGCTAAACGAAGGTTTGCGGAGACGTAGGTGACGAAAATGCTCCAGAGTACGAAGTGAGATAGCTACTGAGGGTGACACCGGTACATGACTGAGAAAGCCAGCACGGACAAGGTCAATTGCAGGAGACAGACTGTTCGCATCACGATGAATGAAAGTGCTTGTTTGTAGCGTGAAGATATCAATGATAGCGATGGTAAAGCTGTAGGAATCGGAGGGAATGGAAGGGCAATTGTTGGCAGGTACAGGCTGGGGCTGATCGGAGCATGTTGCCTTCCAGCGTAGATAAGTATCTGTGAGTGTCGCCAGGAGGGGCATCCAGTTGGCATGCAAGTGGTCTAAACGCTGTCGCCATGTTCGATTGTCTTTGTAGACGCGCTGGTTCCACCTAATGCTAAAAATCAATGAAAGTTGATTTGTGAGAGAAGGAATACTGACGGTGTCTCCACATAATCGCGGATGGCAGTGGTAATCGTTTCACTGGCGTCTGAAGGCTCGGTCTCCCACTCCCCTGCTGGTTCATCGTCTTGTCCGTCATATGCGAGGGTCATGTCCTCCGAGTCCACGTCAGATCGTATCTCTCCGAGAACATTGAGTGAATCACTACCGAGACCTACAGAATGAATAATAAGTAATGAAGATTGCACAGTACCTACCTGAAATATTGAGGCGGTAGCGTGCCTGCCCAGCGAGACGTTCGCGTCCTACTGCCTGTAGTCCAAGTGTGGTACTACGTTGCTTCCCATCACTGGTGACACTGACAACACGGACTTGGCGGGAGACTCCCTTTCGTTTGTTGCGTGTTGCTGGCATAGATATTGGGTTTCTCGTCGTCGACGACAGTGAGCACGAGACGTGCGGATGTTCCCGAAGTATGAACAGCGCATAAGCTTCTAAATTGGGAATGGTTGCGTACGCCCGAGCCCCGCCAAACAGTCTGACACACTGGTGTTTTGCCGAAGTATAGATATTGAACATTATTCAGCTATTTACTGGCAGTGTGCGTATTTGGTGCAGTCGTACCTAATTAGGTTGCCACTCCCGGGGGTATATGACAACCTACATCAGGAAAACCCTCCCATATAGACTTAGATAGATTAGACGTTCTTAGACAAATTTTCGCAAGCTGTGAAATTTTATATTAGCTAGCTCTAAGACCAATAGTATAGTGCAAGCTAATGATAATCATTGGCAACTAGCACAATGTTGCAAAACTGTATTGATCTAAGTATGTATTTACATAAAATGATGAACACTCGTCAAGAACATTAGCAAGCACAATGCCGGAAATATTGATGCTGAATAACTGTGTCAGCATTGTTGGCAGCGTAATGTGGGATGAGAAAGCGGACTTTGGCGGAGGACAGCGGTAGCCATACGAAGGCAGAACATTTAATAATTTGAAGTTGTTTGTGTAACGAAAATCGAACGATCAATATGACTAATATTTTATAAAGCTCCCACGGTTGATTTCAACAGAAAACCAACAAAGTGCAAACAAAGTGCGCTCTTACTACAACGAAAATCGAACGATCGATATGACTAATATTTTATAAAGCTCCCACGGTTGATTTCAACAGAAAACCAACAAAGTGCAAACAAAGTGCGCTCTTACTACAACTACTCACACCATCCATTTCGAACTTCGACCTTTGATGGTGCCAATTGGTGAGTAGTATTATTTCATCTATATACGTCGTATGGACTTTGCTGAGCGGACGTATCGTTTCTCTTCTCTTTGGTAGCATAAACGTCCGCGTCCAAAGTCCATGCGTGCTAGTCATGGAGAAGGACGACGCGGGTGGTGCATCCACTTTGGCTTCTGTATTGTCCACGCTGTCCTCGGCTGCAGCGCCACCGCATTCTTCTTCTTCTGCGACACCGGTCCGAGTCGTGGAGGTGGTGAGTCCTGGTGGCAACTCCTTTGTGGAGGAAGGACGATGAAGGCAAGACTGTTTGCAACGCGTAAGTTCTCATTTGTTGTTCCTTCTATATTCGTACCAATCTCTTATATACATACAGATGCAGCCTCTACTATAAGCTTCACGGCTCTGCTCGTCCCATTAGTATGAAATCCGATATTATTCGGAAGCACTCTCGACACGATGCTCGTGCGCAGCGCTCCTCCCTCACCGAGCCCCCAAGCGCATCTAACACGCCTGGCACTCCTTCCGTTATGGAGGAGACAGTTTCAGAATGGGTTCTGGTGCGACAAGCGCAGGCACTTCTTCGTCTTCGCGGCGCAGCAGCATGGACTCGTCTGTCCACACAGTAGACGCGGGCACTGTTTGCGCAGGTATGCACTGATTTTTTTAAAATTTTAATTACATTCTTTATATTCAAATGGTCCTGACTGTCAATCTTATTTCATGACAGACACTCTTGTTTGGATCCGTCTTAATCTCCCCTTCCACGTGCGGATACCATGTGACAATTCCTAAACTCGCTGTGCTGAGTCGCTGACAAATATCAAGGCGACCAAAACCATTGAGTTCTGACGTGTTAGTTGTGGCGGCTTTCTGTGCAGAGTCGAAGGGCCAGTTTGGATAGTCATTGATTCCCCGATATCTCTCACTCGCTCATTATATCTGACCGCTTGCTATGTTTTTCTTGTGGTTTGTTTTGCTCGTATGAGTCGTACATTACCACATTAGCCTGATACACGATTTTAATGATATCATCAATTTCTTCCGTGTACTTCAAGTGTGAAAATCTTCCTATTTGTGTTTCCTAAGATGTGCAAAGGCCTTCCTAGTTGTCTACTAGGACATCTAATTGTTCTAAATAGCAGCAAGGTATAGCTAATTAAAAATCAGCAATATAGTCTGGCCATTTAGTCTAGCCCATCTAATATGTCTAATTCTATGTTTTCTGACTCCGTCGTTGAGTCCAGAACAAAATATTTAGAACCAACATTTTGAGACTGTTACAAAGTACGATGCGACGTCGATCTGGAGCAAGTGAAAGCAACTGTAACTACATAGTGTTTTGGGCAATAAACTGTTGAAGTTTATTCGACTGAAACCTGCCTTCGTGCCCTAGAGATGAGGGCAAGCATGAGCAAGGATACCCAGAATTAATCCTGAACTAACTCATGCTCAAGACAAAGTGTCAAGTCAAAATGCAAGTCCTGTATGACAGATGGGAGTAAACTGCTCCATCAAAGGTCATGCTCCAGATCTCAGAGGAGCACCAGAGGGCACATACCACTAATCGTCCACAGTAGCCCAGGTGATTTCCTCACTCATGGAGATGGAAGGTGTAGCTTGAAGGGGATGTCGGGCATAGACATGACACCTAGGCCAAGCAAAAACCCAGCCCCAGAGCCGTTGCAGCAGGGAAAGACGACAGAAGGATAAAGGGAGTTGGATGGAGGTGGGAGGGGTGTCGATGATGCTGGCAACATCTACGCCAAATTCCACACAAGAGGGACCCCATCCAACAATGTGTGTCAACACCCCGGTGAAGGCAGGTGCAGGGAGGCTGGGACCATGGTCTCCACAAGAAATAAAAGAATGCCGAAATACGGCAATGGTATCGCCAACTCCCAGAGTGTAGTGTGCTGGGTTGTCGTGGTCCAGATGACAGTCAAAAACCCAGTGGTCATCTAAGGAACCGGGATGACACCAATCCACAAATAACGACCCAGCAATGGGAATGTGACTAGTGGTGGTGCTAAGTGGTAAAGACCGTGAAGTGTCCAAACTAGAGGAAAAACGAGAGACAGAGGGTTCATCTACGCTCAAGATGTACATGATGTAGGTAGGGTAGCAACAATGCAGACATGAGCAAGGTAGCTTAAATACAGCTCGGGTCGCACCTTGGAGCTGAGAGTGAAACATAGCCGAAGAGACAGAGTGTCTAGAGCCCCTACGATCATCGGTAAAATAAACTCTTAGTTAATAATTTAACAAGTCTAGACCCACCAAGGCTTCGTATTAGAGTTCAAAACACAGCCTTGTATCGCTAATGCTAATGCCCTGTGGTGTCCAAAAGATGGGTGTACAGCCAAAACTTTAATCATAGGGAGTGGAGGGTGGGGCAGATTTAGAGAATCAATCCAAAAGGCTGAGGAGTGATAAGATGTCGAGCAGGTGATGCTCGAGTGCTCGCGCCAAGCTGTTGGTAGCGGAAAGGAAAAGGACAGCTTATGTAACCTTACTCCGTCCCTACATAGACTGAGTTTTATGCGCGTGCTCGTGCCTCTCACTTACATAAAACAATATCTATGTTTTCTGACTCCGTCGTTGAGTCCAGAACAAAATATTTAGAACCAACATTTTGAGACTGTTACAAAGTACGATGCGACGTCGATCTGGAGCAAGTGAAAGCAACTGTAACTACATAGTGTTTTGGGCAATAAACTGTTGAAGTTTATTCGACTGAAACCTGCCTTCGTGCCCTAGAGATGAGGGCAAGCATGAGCAAGGATACCCAAAGACTAGGAGCGCACCGACGCATCTAGCGAAGGCTTGACCCCAGAAGTAAGGAGGGAAGCAACTCACAAAGCTAACGAACGGAGGGCATCGCGTAACGCGTGAAAGGTTCGAGTACAGGGGTGTCTTGAAGGTATGGTGCGATGACAACGGCGTGTTGTCGGAGGTACGCAATGAATGAATCCCCGCTCCAGCGTCCCATGCTTTTTACCGTCTCGAAAGGCACTCCACGCAGAAGATACTCCAGGGTTCCCCCTATTCTGATGCCATGGCCTTTGAGGCCGGCGGTCCCGGCAGCGGTGGAAGCACGGTCCAACCAGCGCAGGAACTCAGACCTCGTCAAAGGACGAAGTCCATTCTGGTGGCGCCAACTGAAGAGGGCGTCCGACGGCTCTGGTTTGTTGCGGGCGAGATGGTGAGCAAGGGCAGCTGCAGGGTCGAGTTCCCCATTCTGACGAGCGAAGTAGAGATCTTCACCGACGGATGACATCTTTGTCTTCGGAACGTGAAGGACTGTCACCTTGACGCCGTGACGGTCTTCGGTGTAACGAACGTTGGATGCAGTGAGGTGTAGCGTGGGATCAAACACGGTAAGGGAGCGAACAGTGACTTCACCGAGGCGAGCCAGAGAGAAGAATGATATGACGAGACACGCATAAGCAGCTGCGTCGAGGGCGTGTGAGAAGTCGAGAGTGGAGTGGAGTTGTGATAAGATCTCGACCGTGAACGGTAGCCTCTTTAGGCGCTTGGAGGCAGGTGGAGCGAGGCGAGCAGCTCCAGTTAAGGCTGCCGCGGTTTGCGCGTGGTCTGCGAGCCAATCCAGGCCATGCAAGAGATGCCACGCGCGCACGCCGTAGAAGTAGTTTTCGAGACTCTTACCAGAGTACATGCCTGCACAGTTTGCGATGAACGCCAGGAGGAGAACCGACGAGGCAGGTCCTCGTTGATCCTCGGGGATGCTACGCGCATCACAGAACACATGAAATACTAGTAGTCCCGACCCGTAAGTCTCACGAGTTCCTGAGGCGAGGGAGTGTCCAATGACAGTGAGGATGCGATTCAGATCCGCATCAGACAATGCTATGAGTTCGCCGTTGTCGAGAATGCGGGAACGATTGCGAGAAGGGCGCCATAACTGAAGACGATCCCTGGCTAGGCAATGAGGACGAAGGGAGGATGCTAGAGGAGTAAGCGCGGCTCGATAGACACGTGGTTGGGATGTGGAAGACGTTGAAAGCGGGAGCTCCAGTGGTACCGAGAACCGAGAACCATTAGTCTCGCCAGTGCTCATGGAATCGAGGCAAGGTGTTTCTGAACTCATCTCGCGTTGCCCAGTCATCCAGCGCGTTAATGTCTGAATTCCGTTGGGACTCGACATAAGGGAAAGCGATGCAGGTGCTCGAGGGTGCGGAGTGAGCATCAACGAGGAGGTGAGCGAGTTCGGTGGGTAACACGATGGGAGGGAGAAGGAGTTTAATGGGCGGGAATTGTCCACGCGAGGGCCCATCGGCGGGGTTATCCCTACTGGCAATGTAATGCAGGTGGAAGGAGGTCGAGGTACCCCATGGTGCGAGTAGAGAGATAATTCGCCTGAAGACACCGTTTGTCGCCCAGTTCCTGCTCCGCCCGTTCTTCCATCCCTCCACGACGCTAACGTTGTCGCAGTGGACGCGGAGATGAATTCCTGTGGAGGGGATACCCACCTGCAAGATTGAACGCACCAGGAGCTCGAAGCCAACGGCTTCAGCCCAGCCGATGTCATGTTCGCCATTGAGGGTACGCCATCCAGGTAGAAGCGTCCAGGCACGCCAATACCCATGCACAATAACTGCGACTCCGACACCAGAGCTGGCGTCGGAGTAGCCGTGAGCATCGACGATGGTGATGACTTGGGGGATGGCGCGCTGTAGGGAAGGGCGTGAGAGTTGCTGGATCCACCAATCAAGGTCTTCGTGGAGGTGATGGACTGCGTGATATGGCACGAAAGGATGACTGGCGGTAACGCCCAGCATGGCTTCAAGGGATGTGAGATATGCGCGGCCAGCAGGGACAACAAGGCAGGAGTGCAGAAGTTTGCCGTACAGCTTCTGCACGTCCAGGAGCACGTGCGTTGTGCATGCGCGCCAATCAGCGATGGCAGCCAGATACTTCTCTTTTTTAGCGTCAGATAACCCCACCGTGAGATGCTTGATATCCCACAACAAACCGATGAACAACACGATGAAAGCAAATAAGGTATCTTTTGAGATCTGCCATGGGATTCCCAGCCAAGAGGATGTGTCATCGATGTCATTAAAATTGGATGTAAAAGGCAGATCATCAGCGTCACAAGTAGATGAAAGAGCGAGGTCCCGCACAGGGAAGCGACAGTCCTCGCTGAAGACTTCAAGAGATCCATCGTTGAGGACGTCACCTGCGAACCAAACACGACCTCCGGTACGGCGAGGCGGGTGATTGCGCAGCTTTTTGTGTACATCCGAACGATAACTGTTGTATTCAGTAAGGGTCGAGCGAGGGAGACGAAAAAACAGATGGTCATCGACCCATTTTGTGAGAGGACCAAGCCCAGCAGCGCGCATGAGGTCTGCTCCCGCGTCCGCAACATGACCATAAGCACCTGCAGAAGGACCCATCCCGAAAGACATACATGTATCCACGCAGAAGGCGTCATTGCCAGTGCGTACCACAGTAGCGGCCCATTGAGAGTGATGCAGAGGAACGGTCCGATACGCTTCAGCGACATCGCGCGTCGCTCCTTGAGATCCAGCAGGTAGATTGCGAATGAGGACACAAACGGTGTCGAATGTCCCCCAGGTGCACGCAAAGTCGTCAGAGTTGATGGTTGAGTTGATGGAGGGTTGTGGGTGTCGAGGAGAAGGTGAGATGGGAAAAGAGAAGTTCTGGATAACCCGGAACTTGCCGGGTTTTCCTGGCTTCGGAATGATCGAGACTGGCGAGGTCTGGAACACGCCCAGGCTAGACTCCAGTTCCCGGCGCGTGAAAGGCCCGATATAGCGTCCAGTATTGAGTTCATGTTCCAGGATGACGTTGAAGGCGGTGTGATAAACTGAAAGAGAAGAATGATTTTCTGGAACCTGGGATGACGAAATAGGAGGTAGATTAAGGTTAAACCCGCTCCGAAAGCCATCACAGATGTCATCGTAGCGGTCCAAAAGCTCATGGCGAGCGAGCAACTCGCGCCAGACTGGCTCATTGTATGGGCAGATGGCTTTCTGCCGTCTGAGCGCGAGAGCAATGCTGGGCGCCATGCGAGGGGGACAGACATCCGGAACAGAGATGTCGCTCGTCGTGTGAGCGCGTCGAACACCCTCGGCTTCTCTGCCAGTCGACGCAGAGAGGATTGCCGTTGGAACCAACGACCAGCTGTTTGTTGACGCGTTTGGCGATGCTTTTCCGAGATCCATCCCATAGACGATCGGTGATGCACTCGACGAACGAGTGACGATTGCGCCCGAGACAAACGGCGCACACGGCGAAAGAGCGCTGGCCGTGTGCGCCGTTGGAAAAACCCAACATGGAATCGCCATATTTGGAGGAGAGGGGGGCATTATACTGTGTGGCAGGAGATTTGGAACGATCGCGACCACCCTGGGAAGGACGTGGTGCAGCAGGTGTCATGGAGTGACGACCGCGACGATGACTCGAAGTGTGACTCCCAACATCCACAGGTGGGCGGGTACTACCACCTTGGAAATGCTGTGACACCAAGCACATGCACCAATAACGCAAAACGCAAAACGCAGAACGCAAAACGCAAAACGCAGAACGCAAATGCCAGGACGCAAGTCGCACAACAGACAACGCAAGCCGAATAGCAATAAGATAGATGAAAAGGAATTAAGGATACCATCAGACGTTGTATGGTGAGATTAATTAATGTACGAACCTTGTAGTCGTAGCTCACGTTTACGCGAGTGCGTTCGGCGTGATACAGCCTATCAAAGCACCGCGATATCTCTATTTCGTCCAGGATGGAGATGTTCCAAGCCCCATTGGGCTGTGGAATGGCTTGATGCCAGGCACGGCGTTGTTCTTCTTGATAGGCGAGAAGGGCGCGTTGCTCCAGAACGTCATCGGAAGTCCAGTAACTATGGAGCATCAAAGCGCCGAAGAAATTTGCTAGCATGAGAACCCTAGATGCTGGCCAGCCACGTTCCTCAAGGGAGACAATATAGCGAGGGACGGCTCTGGAGAAATCTAGAGGAGGTAATAGACGATCCGCGATGACGCCGGTCGCGGGACGCGCTGCACTAGCAGCCGTCCAGACTGTTGAGCCGTCGACGCCGATAGTGGGCACCATACTGTCGTCGTCCGCAGTTTTGAAGTCTAGACGCTGAAGGTACAACAATTCAGATGGTGAGTCTGAACAATGTGTTGGGTCTTGCAGAACCTAGCTGCTATTCGACCCTAAAGGGTTTCTGGACCAGGCTCAAGGCTCAGAGGAGAGGAAATACCATAAAAACTTGCTGATCTCTCAGACTCATACTGGTAACTGGTGAAAAGATTGCTTGATTATGTAAGCTACAAAAGTGCCAACATAAGGTAAGGTAAAAACAGTCTCTACAAGCCCAACCAGAAATGAATCCCTACAACGCGTGTCTGCAAGACCTTTGTTAGTCCAGTAGTGCAGTTCAACGAACTGAGCTTTGTCAAGCTTGCGAAGGGCGAAGTCTGCGACGAGAAAAGGTTCTGCTGCACGGGTAGGACGAGGACGATCCGGGATTGGGATGTGATGGATTTTGTTCTTCTTGCGTTCTTCTTCAAGGAGAACAATGTTCTGGAGGTCTTCAGCGGTGCGCCGCTGGTCTTCGGCCTCGACAAGAGCGCGCTCGCGAGCCTCGGTTTCCAAAGCGGCAGCGTCAAGCTGCTGTTGCCATCTGATTTTGAGTGTGGAGTTGGTAGCCAACCAGGTAGTGCAAAGAATCACAGCGGCTTGGTCTTCGTCGACGTTAGGGCTAAGTAAGGGAAGCCGGCTGTCTTGAAAGGTAGCACAAGTGAAATTTGGGCAAAGATCAAGGTTTGGGTCATTGGTAAGAAGAGCCATGCTTAACAAGAGTGAAGCTAAACAGATTTAGAGAATCAATCCAAAAGGCTGAGGAGTGATAAGATGTCGAGCAGGTGATGCTCGAGTGCTCACGCCAAGCTGTTGGTAGCGGAAAGGAAAAGGACAGCTTATGTAACCTTACTCCGTCCCTACATAGACTGAGTTTTATGCGCGTGCTCGTGCCTCTCACTTACATAAAACAATAACTGTCTAATTTGTGTTAGCTGCACGAAAGAAGATCTAATCCGAACAGCTTTACCTAAGTTTACATGGGAGGGTTTTCCTGATGTAATTAGGTAGGGATCATGTGAGGTTGAGGTGGTGGACATCATGATTAAATATTAACCAACCAACTCCAGTCACCGTCCTAGCCATAATATGTATCCACATCATCCTCGACATCGTTCAAGGCATCGAGAATGGCCAACAACCGGCATCAAGTCTTTCAACTCATCTCATCTGCCGTATAAGTGATGTCAATGTGTAATGCTCACACCGCACATAGAACCACCTCTACTATCCACCAAAAAAACCACCCCGAGTGCTCCTTTGAAGCATCTATCCTACATTCCTGACAGTCAAAAGCATATCAAACGCATTGCCATGCTTTCATCCGAGTCAGCGCCAACACCTCACTAACGCTTGATCTCCAAGTTTCCGCCCTCCAACGTCATGCGTGGAGGGTGTCGTCAGCTGCAAGGTGGGCATTATTGCGCAATAGACTAACGTCAAGTACAGTTGGTCTGGGATTATGATGAGAGTGCGTATAAAATCAAGCGGGAAAACGGAACAGGGAGTGGGAATTTGGAAAGGAGATGGGAGGAACAGATCAAGAATATTCGCGTTTGTTGCTTACATCCCACTCGCACGATATCGATGGGTATACATATTCAGTGCGCACTGTACCGTAGATATGCCCACCACACCCTGCACAGTCTCAACTCGAATCAAATCAATCGGAGTTATGGGAAGGATATAACACACACTAACGACGGCAACCTGAAGAGACTCGACGCGTCCCATCCCAGATAACGAAACGACATGCGTTTCCTGTGAGCATCGCACCGTCGCTTCCCATACATCTAAGATAGTAGAGATAAACAGACTCGAGCTTGTTGAAATACTTCAAACGCACTCGGGACGCGGAACGCGTTGTACAGCAGCCCAACGAATGCTAACCAGCTACGAATCGGTGTCAATCAGGGATTCCACGCATCCTAGATAACGCTCATCGTATCCGTATCGTATGCTGGAGGAAGGACTCCCCTCACAACGCGCTCTGTCATCAGCACCAACACACCTCGAATACAACCGCTAACAGATGATACAGCTCCCACCCTCCGCTTTCTCAAGTCTTGCATCCAGTCGTGCGTGGAGGGTGCCGTCTGGTGCGAGATAGGGTGTGTTGCTGTAGGGAGGGGGTTGTTAGCATTTTTGTTGGGAAGGGCACACGAAAGAGGAGAGAGCAGCGATGTAGATGGGAGAAACCGTGTAGAAAGGGGTATGAGGATGAACGAAGTAGATGACAGGCGGGGTGAACGAAATGGATGACAGGCGAGAAACGAAGTACGGTAAGGCAGTACGGAAGTAAATAAGGACGAAGCAGAGAAGCCAATCAAACCAAAATCAGAAAAAAAAACACTCACCCCCACCCAAGATCATCGCCCAACACTCCGATCAGCGTATTCGTGTACATTGTTCCTTCCTCGGACCACGTAGCTGGTTGTGGAGGTCTGCAGGGCTTTTGTGAGCTGGGCGTACATGTCGAGTAAATGAATTACGGTGCACGGGGAGAGAAAGAATATAGTCAGCCTACGCAACGCCCTCCCAGGAATCAAACCCACCTAGGGCCAATACCACCCCGCCCGAGCTCAAACACACTAAACACACTTCCATCCGGAGTACGATGGGCAAGTCGATTAGTAGATCGAAATGGTATGATGACGGACGGTTTTGCTTGGGTAGGGGAGGTAGGTACTGGTGTTGATGGAAGAGACGAGTATCTTGAGTGGGCGGGTGAAGATGACTCGGAGGAGAGTAGGTCTGAAATCGAAGATGAAAGAGGACGAAAGACGTCGATGATGAGTCTTCCATCCACGAATGTAGGTGGGCTATGCTCCATGAGACTGAGTGCGACTTGCCAGGGTCCGCTCCCCGCACCATGAGTCGAGGGAGAACTGGAGAAAGGAGAGGGAGAGGGAGAAGAGAAGAAAGTGAGTGACCATATGCGTCCTACAAGAAGTGAGTTCGATGAGGATGGAAATGAGAGAACGCTGACCTCGCGCAATGAACTCCACACCTACCAAACCAGCGACGCGCATTCGTTTCTGCCAGAGACGAATTTTGATAGATGCACTAAAGGCAGCTTCGCCGTCGACCTCGTGGACGTCGATGTCATCTGCAGATGTGGAGCCTAGAACGAGGGCGTCTGAATCTTGTGCATCAGTTTAATAACACAAAAGGTAAAATGGGGTGGTCACCTGCTCTGAGAGTAGTTATAAACGGCAGCTCTCCCCTGCGAAGCTTCCCAAACAAGAGCTGATCGCCACTCGCAAGACAAGCAAGACGGATGTCTGCAACACAGGCATTGTTGAGTGGGCCTGCGTATTGAAGCATATCGGGGAGAATGTGGGTATGGCGGTTAAGAATGGCCCAGTAGATAGGAGTGTGTCCTTCCAAGATAGGTTGTTGGAGAAGGGCGGAGAAGGATGACGGAGGTAGAGCAGATGCGCATGAGGCTAGGATTGGGGTAGCAGCAGAGTTATCAGTGGTTGTGGCAACGAGATCGCGGATGAGAGAGATGATAGTTTGGCGTGTTTGTTTGGTACGAACATTAGGAAGAAGGGAGAACCACGTTGAGGAAGATAGAGGGGCGGCAGAGGCAGACCCTGCAACACCAGCAGAAGAAGCTGTGGTACTGGCAGTTGGTGCCGGTGGTGGACGAGGTTTCTCATCTATAACGGTACTAGAAACAGATGCAATGGTGTCATAAGAGGGAGGCAAGTCAACTTCATCGTCGATTTCATCGAGGTATTTATCGAGCAAGACCATCTCGGCGCTCCTCTAAGCGTTGAAAAGAACCAAAGTTATATAGTGATAGGGACTGCGGGCTACGCAGATGGCTGAGCAAAACATACGCGCTTAACTGCTGCGCCTGGGAATGACTAGTACAGCCCTACTAGGCTACTACAGAACTAGTAATACATTGATCTGTAGAACTTTACTGACATAACACCTACCCACTGCGGCTCTGCCCTTGTTTCTGAGTGGGGCGGTGATGATAACTCTCTGGCTGGTTGTTGAAAATGTACAACACGTGCGCGTGAACAGTATCGTCACATGCATTCCGCTGGAGTGATCTGCCGGGAGGTGGAATTGCATAATTCGTTGAAAGCGAATGAATGTGGAAGGTTTTTCTGAAGCTGTAGCTGGGGTTTGTTCTGGCGTTGCCATTGACCTTGGTTTCGGAAGAATCGGGGTGTAGTTTAGCAAGGAAGGAACGAGCCGTCTGTATGATAAAGCCACTCTTCAGATATGTAGTAGTAACCGTACATCTGAGCAGTATGTTGCAGAGGCGGAAGGACTATATTGATACGGTTTCTTGGGTACATGCAGAATCATGTTGTTGGTCTTGCTTGGGTTCACCAAGCTGAGCAAGAGTAATTATGTAAAAGGGATATCAGCGAATAATACCTGGACACACCTGCACGATGCGCTCCATCGAGGCTTTGGATTGGTTCAGACATGTTGGAAGTTGACAAGGGGAGAGCATACAGCCGTACGGACTCAGCCGTTGAACTTGAAAATTCACAATTGTAAATTGATTTTTAAATTTAATCATCGGTGTTCATTAGAGTGCCACAGTGAGCTGGCATGTTATGTCTGCGGACCGGATTCTACCGTCATATTTTACACTGCGTGTCCCTGCTCAAATTGCTGTCAGTTGATTGAAAATGACAGTAACTTCCAGTGTGGAAATGGAACTGAGTGGGCCTGTCTTTCCCTGCTGCCTTTCGAGCCCGAGTGTTAATGTTGTTCACTTAGCGTGTTGTGCGCAAGAGGACGTGAAGGAGCGCTGTGACGTGGCTTGGAAGTTGAATATGAATGTTGAGTACCAGTGAGTGTCAATGCGCATTCATTCAAGTTGATTGACGTGGTGGTTGTGGACCTCATTTCGACTCCGGCGACGTGACACGCGCACGTGACTCTAACTTATTTGACGCCTGGAAATCGATTTCACTTAAGCCGTACCAATTAATATATTGGAGATCTATGTATATCAATTCGTCAGAACCGACGCACGTACTATATTTGACGGTTTTGGGACAACAGAACTATACACAAAGAATGATCTATGTAACATCCGTCCATTCCATGATTCACAGTGACTGACACAGGTAGCGAAACACGAGAAACAACATGTAGTGAGTGTAACGACCACTATAAAGGTAAAGATTTGCTGAGCTCGACCCACGCCTCGGTACCTGTGAATTTGCCTAATAAATCATCCATATCCGATACAGTTTCCTCGGCATTTATCTGCTCAGATGTTCCTTTCCTCAATTTCCGGAGATTACGCTTGAAGCGACTGGAGGTAAGTGCCAGGAGCACCTCAAAACATTCCACAATGAGAATCCATAAAGACCAATTCGTGTCCGATTCAGAAGTGTCGAGGTCCGCGGGTAGATGGCGGAAGGGATTCACCAGAAAGGCTGACTTCTTCTCGCCACACGCAATAGCGCCTAAAGTCGCCCACTGGTCGAGAGGGCGCGATCCCTGCGGTAGGATTCCCTCCCGATAACGAAAGAAAATCCAGACGAAAACCCACATAAACGATTCTAGATCGTGGCGATATAGGTGTTTCACTTTGCCTTGTTGACCCTCTTCGGTGAGAAGCTCGAGCGCCATGAACGGTACCGTGCCCGTACGCTCGTTTCCCTGAGGACCCAATGCATTCGCCAACGACGACAGATCGTAGTCGTTTAAGACACCGATCAGTCTGTCGTTTTTCCTGTACCACATCAAGTTTCCAGGGCTGATATCTCGATGATAAACACCTTCCTTCCACAAAGTGAGGTGGCCTGTAGGCTATGTCAACGAAGAGTCACATAAGCTGAATCAAACACATACATAAGATACACTGACGCCAGGCGTCGAAAAGATCCTTGCCGTGGAGCTTCGTGATGGAGTGGAGCTTGCGGAACACAAGAATGTAGAGCACGCGACCTCCCGTGGTGGGTTCAGGAACGCCGAGCGCTTCTCGAATGGCGGACGTGGGATTCGTGAACTTGTGATGCCAGAGCAGCTGGGGAATATGCCCTTCGACAGTCGGGTGCCTCTTAGCGATCTCCTCAACCTTTCTCAGGATCTCCGGCTCGCTAGTGCGACTCGCCTCTCCCCAAAAGATCTTGGCCACCATTCCATCCTCGAAGTTACCATATTTCTTAGTCAGCGCTTCGCTAGTGACAGGAACCACATTGGTGGCCCGCCCTTGTAGTCCGTAATGCGTCACTCTTTCGGGGTGGCTGGTGTGAAGCAACAGGTCCACCGTTCCAAGATCTTCGTCCTTGATTTTGAATTCGTGGCATTGTTTGCCCTCAACTTCAACTGGGAGGAAGTCCTTGTTTCGGCCCCAATCGTGAACATTGAAGCGTTGTAACGCATATAACAGCATCATGAATCGCGGGAGATCTTGCATAAAGTTGATGCCCGAGCTTTGAACGGTGCCCTGGCGATCATAATACCAGGTCCAGATCACATCGTCTAAAAAGCGGTGGTAAGAGCGCGACCAGTCTCGACAGACGAACGAACCCACCGATAACGATAAAATTAATCAGATGTTCGACGGCAAGATTGGCCGCAAACATTTCCGCAGCGTACAGACCGGTCTGGACGGTCACATCTGGCTCGTCCGCGTCAGGATTGGCCTTGGGTTTTTTTGCGGTAGATTCCAAAGTGTCCGCGGCCTTGCGCTTGGAGCTGGACCCGCCCTTGGAAGTCTGTGCAGCGGTGAGGCCGGAGGATTGATCTGCTGCTCGGTTCATTCAGTTTGATCTTGGATACAAAAATCAAATCACTCACGCGCGGTATCGGACGCAGGTTGTGTTGCTAGGGTTTGCGAAGGGCCTGGCGTAGGCACTTCAGCCTTGAAATGACCCACCGGCAGATGTTCTGGTTTAGTAGGGACGTGGTCTATCACTATATACGAAGAGGGCGGCGACTTGATATCTTTCGTCTTTCTCTTGAACTCGATGCAAGCCAAAACATCTTTCCAGGGAAGTTTTTTTGGCTTTGCCTTTGCGTTCTTGTCCATGTGATCCTTGCGCTTCTGACCGTCCTTCCGTTTGTCTTTCTGTTTGCCCTTCTTGCCGCCCTTCTCATCTTCAAATAAAGCGCATGCGCTGTTCAAAGGAAGAATGACGACATCGGGCTTCCGAATTGATTTCGCCTTCTGGTGGGTTTGATACATGGGCATGTCGTTCTGCTGGAAGATCATGTCCACGGTGGAGACAGGAGCGCGCATCCCGTCAATCTTGATCTCTTCAAGACAAACGAGCGCAATATTCGTCGCATCAATAAAAGGGCTGTAGAAGTCGGGTTCTACTCCTGGACATGCGCTTGCAATCGTTGTAAGCCTAGAAAGGTGTAATAATCGAAAGAGCGCTTACTATTTTTTCAAGGCTGTCTCGATGCCCGAAGACGGTATGCCTCCAGCGGAGACCTGTCCATTGCAAACCGGAAGAACTCCCTTCAGGCACTTTTGCAGGAGCTCGGGCTGTTTCGTCTTCGGGGCGCAAGACGCACGCTGTAGGAGGGCTTGCAGCATGGCATCTGCCTTGCATTGTTTGGCCTGCTCGATGTCCCGCTGAATCCATGGCCGAACCTCCTTAACCCTTCATCGAACGTCAGGTGCTACTCCATAAGAGCAAGAAAGGTACGTACTTGATACCGACCAAGTTGATGTTCTCGCTGACGACGGAAGCCCCACGGCTGTTTGGGGTGGACTCTAGTTTACTACCACCTTGACTTAATGCATTGACGCGTGGCGGAGTAGCCGATGTGCCTGTCTCGCCAGCAGGGGACATGACGCTAGGTGTTCAATGATTACGCTGACTGAGTGTTGTGAGCAGAGCTGGTGAGGGAGAGAAAACTAAGAGGATAAGGAAGACGTCTGCTTCCTGCTTGCCTTATATGCGGTCAACGAATGTGGCGCAAATGTGGTGGACCATCGATCATTGATTTGATGTGGATTGATGTGGTGGTTGTGGACCCTACAGTTTAATTCGTGACTCCGACGACGCGTTCCCATCAACACACGCACGTGACCTTGACTTATTTTTTGAATCACCAAGTTCTTGAAATCGATTTCAGTCAAGTCGACGTCCGGTTGTACCATCAATATTAGAGATCTGCATAATGTAATACTCTAGTACTCTGTCAATTCGCCAGAAAACAGATGAGCTGCCGCGCGCCAGGGAGTTCATGTTTTTGCATGCTGAAAGGAACTCCACTATCTACGTGCACAAAAATCTTGTTCTCGATAATAATCAACAGAAGTTCTTCTAAGAATTTTGATTTTGGGATTGTAGAGCGGAGTCCGATGCTCGCACCATGTTCTAAACAGAAAGAAGACTATCAAATTCATGACTCAGTCGCAGTTCTCTAGTATTCTTTTGTTCTCCTATAGGAACAAAACATCGTTACCCCCGTTTAGATCCCTGTGCTACGTAGATGCATGACAATATTACTGTTAATGGACGTTGCTGTGTATCTTTGGTGATGTCGGACCATCAATATGTTTGATCCCTCGCAGGAAACCCTTCTTGTCCCGTGGTCTCGCCCATATATTCCTAGTTGATCTCGTGGCCTTGAGAAAGAGCGATCCATCTAGCGCTTCCGCGCCTTCCAGTCAAATGTCCCAGAAGCAAACTCAGTGGTCTGCAAAGCCAGGCTACGGGCCCTACTCGAGTTTCGTTATTGGCGTAGATCATGAACACAACCTCGAATAAAAAAATTAGTCTCATGCATGGTCCACAGGCCCAGTCCAGTTTTTTTTACATGACTCTCTTCTATTGTTCACTTTGTCCTCCGACAGTCTATCCCTTGTTCACTTGACAAGGCGTTCATTGGGTCGATTCGATGATCTGGAACGGAGATCATGCTGTAGCTCATGGCTCATGAATCATCAAGTCTCCGTCCCATGCATTGGGTATGAGAAGTCTATAGTAATTGTACAGTAAGAAAGACCGATCGTTGAAAGGTATGTATCCAAGACAAGCATCTATCCTAACATTTGGTACCCCTCATCCGTCAGTTAACCCGGAGGCCCAAGCTCTATCCCACGAGCAAAAAAACCGGCAAAAGTGGGTCTGATCACGCGTAACCTCGAAGGAAAGACCATCCGATTCCACCCTCTTCTTTCCAGGATCCGTTATAGAAAATGGCGGGGTTGCCCAAGGGAAGAATTGAGGGTCCTGCCTGTACAGGGGAGCAGACACCGTGAGTCGCTCCACATGCAAGTCTAGTCCCCTCGTAGGATCGATATATGAACGCATGCTGAAGGGGGCAGCCATATGCGGGTAGGCTGCTGAAACGGCTTCAAGGCTCTTCATACGAGCCCATGGAATATCTTTCATCCAATCACACAGCGAGAGTTCGGGGGATTTTAAACCCCTGCTGATGTCGCGAAAAGTGTTTGATTCCTCATCCAAATCGGTCAGGAAGGTGAGCTGGGTGATTGGTGCGAGGAAAGCACATCCTTTCGGAATGTTTTCAAAGATCTTCCAGTTGCTGCTGTGACGAATTATCGTCAGATTTTGTGTTTTACTGGGAAAGGGGGAGTGTTCATGGTCGATATTGGCATCTGCGCGGGAGGTCCACGCATCTTCCACGCTCTGAACAATAAGCTTTAAATGGTAGACGTCAATCGCAAGTGCCGGTGCAGCGAGGATTACCGGAACCAGTACGCTCATGTCCAGCTCGAATTCAGGCTCTTGTAAGGGATGTCGTAGAAAGAAGTGGTTAACCATCGCCCTCTGTGCATTGGGGGAATGGTCAAAGAAGTCACTAATCCACATCCTCTGCACAGCAGATGTATAGTCAAAGAAAAGGTCGCTTTGTTTCTGCGCATATGCTTTCTGCATAAGCAGAGCATTTACGAACTTTTTCACGTCATAACGTCGGCGGAGTAAGATCGTATGCAGGAGTTCGGGGAGGACGATGCGTCTCACAAGTCGAGAGACGAGACATAGGGAGAGCGCCGTTGAATAGGGAGTTTTATCGTCATATTTTTCCCTTTGGGAAAACGTCGGCTCGGCTGCATATTCGAAGATGATGGTAGCGATCTCAACGGGAAGGCCGCTAAATGGAGAGCGGATAGGAGACTCCATGATGGGAGAGGTGCTAAGCTGATTAGAATGAGCCCGGCCTTTAATATTTTAATACTTTCCTGGTGTCACATCCACAACAATAGATGCATATTGTGTGTAAGACCACAAGTTGTGACCCGGTGGCCCATTAATGTTCCTTCTAGGTCGTACAGTCCTGTGGAAATTACTATTTATAATCACACAAGATCGATCATACCAATGATGTGAATGTGGTACAAACCGTATAATTTACCTTCCGAACAGACTCTAAGTTGGGGTTATTGATTGAAGTTCACCTCGCCCTACCCTACACCCATACAAAAAGTATCGGTCGGAAGAAAATTATACCACAGTGAACTGGCATCTGTTGCATTCCAGAGCATCCACCGCTAGTGTTGTTGGTAGAACTCACGCAAACGGAGTAGAACCTCACAAAACTCCATGATATCCATGACTCGCGGAGATGTACAATGGGTGTGATAGTACAGTCTGTGAAAACCGACGCCGCTAAAGTAAGATGGTGCATGCAGGAGGACAGAGGACGCTCCGTCGTATCAAAGACAATTCTGAGTAGCTCGCATGCGCATAGACTCATTCAGGTTCCGTCATGGCACGACTCTTATAGTGCATGGTTGGCCACTGAGACGAGTTGTCTGCGGGACAAAGTTTTCGCTGCACTTGAGCAACATGTGATGAGGATGCTCGGTAAACTATGAGATAAAACTTATCTTCCAAGTCGATTGACACTTGTCATATTTCCCAAACTGACCTCATAGCACCCCGCGGCCGTCTGTGCGAGCTACATTTTCCGCCAAGCAGATGCAAGTACTAGAAGACGCAAAACTTCAATTGGTGAGCATCTCTGAGCAGGTGAGTAAGTGTATGAGCCGCATCTCTCTATCTCGAGGTTGGACTATGGTATTCAGTTGAGGTTGCAAGAAGGATTCGAGGCTGGGTCAAAAGTACTGGATTGAGTGACAGCCGAGTCGCACAGAAGATGATGCTGATCGTGACTTGAGTAAACTTGGAGGATGTGACGCATTCTCTCGTGCCTAGATTATAAATTTTGATTATTGTGATGGCAAGAAGCTCTACGGCGAATAGGTCGTCCGAAGTCGCCCGCAGCCTTTCCAGTACTCGTTCGAAGTCGTGAATTCAGCGAGAGAAGGGCAGCCTCGCGCAATGAATTTGATGTAGATAGTTATTTGCGCTGTGAAAGGTGCGGGATTTTGAGCGCTCGGATTCTCGGAAGCAACTCGGAAGGCTCGGCAGTGGGCACCACACACCGTGCAAAGTATCATATATCAATGTATCATACTCGATCGGATTTCCTTGTTGCTCCCAGATTTTGGTGTTTCACAGCTTCATCATTTCGTTCTATGAACCAGTAACCAGCACTGTCTCATCAGGAGAAAAGTCCAGCAAGAAGATTAATTGGACTCTGGAGTGAGCTTTGATGCATGATGAGTTGGGTAAGTGATTCGCCAGTTTTTCCGTGCCAGACGATGACCTCTTCACCTTTATTGCCGCTTGCTATCAATTACACACTTTGTGACACCATGTCAATCTCGACACCTCCCTACTATACCTCCATCTTTCTCAACGCAATACCTGTGTTCAAGTCCCACATACGAAGTGTCTAGTCGGTCGAGCCCGTAACCATCTATCATTTATCGGGGAACCCTGCGACTACCGTCGCGTCCTTTTTATGGCCTTTGAACTCTCGCTGGAGTGTCGTGATTTGAATGAGCTTCGACATGCTATCAGAGGTTGATGGCGTTAGTCGCGGTCCAAGTGGACTTTGGAGGGATTGTGGGTCTTTCTAAACTTTCCCTAAGCTGCAGAGGTGCGTGTATTGCGTGTTTTATGCTACGTCAACCTGCCTAATTACCATAGATACCCAGAACATGAGGCTGTTTGCCTCCATGCCTTGATCGCTATTATGGTAATAGGAAGATTGCATCTTGTTGTCTCTAGCACCATTGTGACAGCTTACTTGCAGCCCAGTCTTTGGGTCATTTGGTATGGGGTGCTGCCTCGCTAACGTCATCTGGGCCGTTCAACAGCGACTCAACCCTCGACATCGACGGTCGCCTCCATGTTTTCCGCCTGAAACATGTCGTCTGCGGGGTAAATACTTCAACTTCAGGCTATGTAGTGAGTGATCATCTCATTGCATTCTACTTCTACGGTACGTACAGTGGTTCTGCAATGGATAACATGTTTTTGACTGATAATATCACAGAAAGAAACTGTGGGATCGCAGATCATGCTATACTAATTAAGAGTAGTTTAATGGGCAGTGCTCCGACATCTACTTCTATCCCTGAGCTCACGTCCGTGTTCCCAGGATAGTCATATCAAAGCCTTTATCATCATCTGCTTAACATCCAGTACCCCTCATCCGTCGGTTAACCCACAGGCCCAAGCTTTATCCCAAGAGCAAAAATATTGTGAAAAGTAGGTCTTATCACGCGTAACCTCGAAGGAAACACCATCCGATTGTATCCTCTTATTTCCAGGATCCGTCACAGGAAACCACGGTGGCCCCCACGGGAAGGAGTCAGGATCCTGCTTGTAAAGGGCAGCAGACACCGTGAGTCGCTCCACATGCAAGTCTATTCCCCTTGTGGCATATGCAGCATATGAAATTGACTTCAAATCGTGGAGGGGAGGCAGATGCGGGTAGACCACTGAAAGGGTTTCAAGGCTCTTCATACAAGCCCACGTAGTGTCCTTCATCCAGAAAAACAGTGAGTCTCCTGGCGAGTGCACACCATGGCTGATGCCACGAAAAGTGTTTGATTCCTCAGCCAAATCGATTAGATGAGTGAGATGCGGGATTGATGCAAGGAAAACAGATTCTTTGATCTCATTGGAAAACACGTCCGGGATCCGGCCTGTCCAGGTGTCCAAGTCATCGCCTCGACGTATTATTGTTAGATTTTTGGTTTTCCCAGCAAAAGAAGCGTGTCCGCCGACATTGATATCTGTGCGAGAAGACCACGCATCTTGCACGCTCTTCATGATATATATTAGATGTTCACGGTCAACCGCAAGTTCTGGCACAGCAAGGATCACTGGAAGCAATACGCTTACGTTGCGCCCGAGCTCGTTCATTTTTGAGCATAATCTCTTATAAAAGGTAAACCTGTTGTTGCTCGGCGGGCGGGGTTCTGCATAGACGAAATAGTCAAATGCATTACTCATCCACATCCTCTGTATAGCGGAGGTATAGTCAAAGAAAAGATCGCTTTCTTTCTCAGCGTACGCTTTCTGCATAAGCAGGGCATTTGCGAACTTCTTCAAGCTGTGATGTCGGCGGAGCAAGATCGTGTGCAGGAAATCGGGGAGGATGATGCGTCTGACAAGTCGAGAGACGAGACATAAGGAGAGGGCGGTCGAGTAAGGATTTTTGATGTCATATTTCTCCCTTTGAGAAAACGTCGGCTGGGCTGCGTCTTTGCAGATGGTCAAGAAAATCTCGATAGGAAGGTCGCTGAATGGAGAGTCGATATCAGGCTCCATGATGGACAGGATAGATACGTAGCTCATTAGAATGACCCTGCCTTTAATACTTTCAGCGTCAATTGTATTCGCAGCAAGAGATGCACATTCAAGTTATGTTGTGACAACAAGGATAAAAAAAAATTGTGACCGATGGTCCACAACAGTGAACGTTTCTTCTAGGTCACACGATGTACTCTTGTCCTGCGGAAATTCCTATTTGCAATCCCCAAAGAACGTCATAGCAATGATGCGAATGTGGCATGAACCGTAGAATAACTGCACCATTCTGCGACTCTGCCTTTGTAGGCAAGGTGCGCATAAGACTTCTCCCAGTCATTGTTAGGCTCTCGTCTATTTGTTGTCAGCACGATAACCACTCAATCAACAAGCCCATTCAGTCAAGTCACTACGGCCGAAAGTCATCTATCTGACAAACAGTGTTACTCCTCAGTGCGGTTTTGTAGGTACCATCTACCAACGGCTTCCTACAATTATCCTCGTGTCGTTGCTCTATTGTCTGTCTATATGATAAGCATTTGATCCACAGATCCATCCCTGACTCACTATGTCTGATTTGGATGAAAACCCTGATGGTACGGAGTGATCTTGATGAGTTTGTAACTGATTGCTGATACCCAAGATCGTAATGATGTGTAGTTTGGACGCCTTATTATGATAGCCACCCCAAGGAGTCAACAAACGAGAACACACAACAGAGTCAAGACAAGTGCACTACCATCCTATGATCGTGCTATTCCATAGTGTTGCAGTCCCCACCATCTCAAGCTCGAGGACTAACCAGTTTGCTGATGAACGTTAACCCTTGCCAGGACAATAAGAACTACTTTGTTTCACAACGGTCTATCGCATGTGTTCGTTCATCGTGCACCCGCTGTTGTTGGTTTCCTTTCACTCTCTAGGATCTGGAACCGGGATCACGCTGCGACTAATGGCCCATGAATCATACAGTCTCCATCCTATTCATTGAGCTTGAGAAGTCTATAAATAAAAGTACAATCCGACAGAAAACCAATGGCAAGCGGGCACATATCCAAGATAGTCATATCAAAGCCTTTATCATCATCTGCTTGACATCCAGTACCCCTCATCCGTCGGTTAACCCACAGGCCCAAGCTTTATCCCAAGAGCAAAAATATTGTGAAAAGTAGGTCTTATCACGCGTAACCTCGAAGAAAACACCATCCGATTGTATCCTCTTATTTCCAGGATCCGTCACAGGAAACCACGGTGGCCCCCACGGAAAGGAGTTACGATGCTGGTTGAAAAGGGTAACAGACATTGTGAATCGCTCCACATGCAAGTCTATTCCTCTTGTGGCATATGCGGCATATGAAATTGACTCCAAATCATGGAGGGGAGGCAGATGGGGGTAGACCACTGAAAGGGTTTCAAGGCTCTTCATAGAATTCCATATATCGTCCCTCAAAAAAAACTCCGTGGTTTCTGGCAAGGTTAAACCACAGCTGATGCTGCGAAAATCGTGTGAGTCCTCAGCCAAATCGATCAGGTGAGTGAGATGCGGGATTGATGCAAGGAAAACGAATGTTATGACATGGTCGTAAATCGAGACCACGTCTTGGGCTTGACGTATTATTGTTAGATTTTTGGTGTTCCCAGGAAAAGAAGAGTGTCCGCCGACATTGAGATCTGTGCGAGAAGACCATGCATCTTGCACGCTGTGCATGATATACCTTAAATGGCGACGGTCAACAGCAAGTTCTGTCGCAGCAAGGATCACTGGAAGCAACACGCTTATGTTGCGCTCTCGCGCCTCATCTCTGTTTGAGAACAAATATCTGGCGTGCCAAAAAACGGGAGAGTCTTGGTTCTCCAACCGGGCCTCTGCATAGACGAAATAGTCAAATGCATCACTAATCCACATCCTCTGTACAGCGGAGGTATAGTCAAAGAAAAGATCGCTCTTTTTCTCAGCGTACGCTTTCTGCATAAGCAGAGCATTTGCGAACTTCTGTACGCTGTGGCGTCGGCGGAGCAAGATCGTGCGCAGGAAATCGGGGAGGATGACGCGTCTGACAAGACGAGAGACGAGACATAAGGAGAGGGCGGTCGAGTAAGGATTTTTAATGTCATATTTCTCCCTTTGAGAAAACGTCGGCTGGGCTGCGTCTTTGCAGATGGTCAAGATAATCTCGATAGAAAGCTTAGGTGCCATGATAGAAGGGTTAGATACGTAGCTCGTTAGAGATGGCCTTGCTTTTAATACTTTCAGCATCACTCGTGGCGTCAGATCCGCAGCAAGAGATGCATGTTCACGTTGTGTGTGAGGCCACACGTTGTGACAACGAGAGTTGTGACCAGTGGTCCATAACACAGTTATTGTCACCTGGGTTGCCCTATTAATAAGCCTTATTATACTTGGCAGTTACGTGTCTCGCCAACTATAATTAGGCTTGGTTTCATCAAATCCCTACACCAGCGTTAAATAGTGCCCCAGCTCCTCAAAATACCTTCAAAAAAACTATGTACACCTCACTATGGTGGGCGCGCGCGCGCATAGGCTATATTCGGTAAGCATCCCGCCCCGCCTTAATTGCGTCATATTCCTATTTTAATTCGGCACGCTCGGCAACACCTACTACGCTTCCTAATTCGAACCAAGGGGCCCTTCTCACGCTTCCTAGCTCTCCTCATCACTGTGCTCATCGTCCCTGCCGTTCCCTGCCTCCATCGTGCCCCCATTGTTCCGCCTTTGTCGTCGTCGTCGTCAACCTCCTTCGTTCCTGCCGTTTCCCACCTCCCTCGTGCCTTCTCAACCTCCTTCGTACCTTCGTCGTCGTCGTCGTCCGTACCTGCCGTTTCCCAACTCCCTCGTGCTTTCGTCGTTGCCCTCCTTCGTATCTGCCGTTTCCCGCCTCCCTCGTGCCTTCGTCGCCCCAACCCAGTAATGCCTCGTGCCTCAGGTGTCGGGAGGGTCAAAGGGCTCTCGAAATCCATCATTTCCCATGGTTTTAGAGGGGGTCATCGCTATTCCAAAGTCCTGGCAGCCGGCAAACAAAGCCAGCGTATGGCAGAGGCAGATTCCAGCCGCCAGGCTGCTATACAAGGTATGTACTATTTTCTTTTTTTATCATTAACGCTTATTGTTGTATTAGAAATGTCATCAGAGGACCGAAGCCGCGTCGAAAATATGATGGCAGATTTTGGAATGGACGTGGAGGTGTTCACCCATACAGTGCCTCCAGGTGAAGAGGCCTTTGACCTCAGTCACGCAGGTGGGGAGCATGAGGCATTTGAAGACCTTGCTCATCAACTGGCGGATCTAACTGGATAGTACGTATTCACCACTGTGTACAACTCTTCAAATATTAACACCCATTGTAGTCATCACATTGATCCACGAATTCGGGGAGAACGCATCGACACTCAAACCGCTCATTGGGGCCTTCAGATAGATCGTCTCGTTGACGCCTACTTAAACTATCGCAGTCGAGATTCCGGGGACGGTATGCCTGATATTTCAGATCAGGTCCTGTCAGGTGTCGATGCTTCATTCTCAATTAATGAGATTGAACTCATTGATACATTCAGTAAGTCTGAAACGTTCCTTGATATCTTGTACTTATTTTTTCTTTGCAGCACGAAGGCGCTCGCATCTACGACCTTTACCGTCTCATCAATACCCGAATGAAACCCTCATCTACTATGGGTACATCGGGTGTGCCCCGATGTATCCTTCTGTTGCCATCTCGCTTCGTACACTCGCTGCCTACCGTCAGTCGCACCGAACGTGTCCCCGGTTCAGTATCCAATCACAATGCAAGACTTTATGTTACCTTCACGATGTACATACATTCCTCACATTGAGGTTCGTTTATTTACGTTGAGTTTGTAGATTCCATATCGGCCATACTTAAAAATGCAATTCTCGGCAGCCTATGACGTTTTTCTAGAAATCCTCCATCGCATCAACCAGCGTCTGCGTCAGGCGCTCAAACGGGATACCGTCAACTGGCGTATGTTAAACACATGCCCTGCATGCTTTTACAAGCTCGACGATGAACCTGCCCTCGATTTTGAATGGCTGGTATCAATTGACGGTAACAATAGCCTGAAGCGATGGGACTCGTCCATCTATGGTACCACCGCCCGATCTGATTCTCGCACAGCTCGTTCGGATTATTGGATTCATGCTGACGCTGTTGACAAGTTTGAGAATGAAGTCAAATCCCGACAAGTAAGTGTTTACTATGTATACAACTATGTTCTAACATTATCTTTTAGACAGACTTGAGGAATGATGACGACTGGGAGGATGAGCCTACAGACCCGGATCATCCGGGA
This sequence comes from Suillus fuscotomentosus, assembly GCF_016647785.1. Classification (NCBI taxonomy): domain Eukaryota; kingdom Fungi; phylum Basidiomycota; class Agaricomycetes; order Boletales; family Suillaceae; genus Suillus; species Suillus fuscotomentosus. The sequence continues at coordinate 249,512 of NW_024539580.1, forward strand.
GCATTCACATGCGTCAATCGATGGAGAAACGCTGGCCCAGACTCATGTAAGAAGATGTTTGCCGTATTCCAAGAGTCAGGTATTTTTATCGCTTCATGCCGCCATCGCTTTGTGCTTCTCGCGTGTGATATGATCCGAAGCGGAGAACTGTAAGACCGCATTTTGATCTAATTTTTATATTACTAATGTATTCTGGCAGTGCGAAATATCCGATAGCGATCATCGACAAACTCCTTACGGTATATGGAAAAAATGGAGGTTGCGCGTACGATATCGGTTGCGCATTCTCGAAGACGTTAGCTAATAGTACGTTGGGCCCTCGTGCACACGATCTCGGCTTTCGGATGATGGTTGGCGCCTTCCATGGCCATGCGCACAATCGAAGGTGTCAGCTTGACTGGCACCCAATGTATATCTCTGGAACTGGCCATACTGAGGGCGAGGGTTGTGAGCATATCTTCTCTGCATCTAATGAGCTTGCGCGTAGCACAAGGCATGCTAACCGTTTTCATCGCCACCAAGCCATCGAGGAACATTTCGCTTTTTGGGATGCCGATAAGTATGCTGCACTTAGTAAGTCAAAAAATCAAGCTGTAATTGTAATACTGATGCCGCAGTGTCAGGTAATTATTTGTGGACTCATTATCGCGAAGCGTTGAAATCTGTTCGGTTGCTGACAGCCGAGCTAGAAACTATCAAGGCCGAGCTACGCCTTAGCGACAACGACTTCCCTGGATTCTTTGATCAGGAACGCATATATCTGGATGGTCTGAAGCAGCCAGCTCCACGAGATCGACTCTCTATACGTTACGTTGAAGTACTAGATGAACTCGCTGAAAGAAGGTATCGTGCCATCGACTACTAACTACCACCCATCCCCTGATATGAATTTTAATAGAGCTGAATGGGATCTCGCCCGTGAATCTGGCAATAACGCTCTTAATGGAGTACATATTGGCAGCTTGGAACAGATGCATGACGCCCTGAAGCAAGCTCGCATCCGAGTTAATTCTTCATACGCCAAATTACAGCATGCCGAGGGGCTTGTTGCTCATTGCGAAACACTCTTATCTGTCGATGAGAGATGGTTGATTGGCGGTGACGAATACAAACGTTTCAAGGAGGAAGCGACACTCGGCAAGTATCGTACTGCATTGGATGAACTCGAACGTTTGGTCGTCATGAGATTGTTTGAACTCTCAAAGCTCTCGTTATCGGGCACAGGTTTGAGATTTCCACTACTAGTAAGCGCTTGTACTATGACTGATTCGTTTACAAATTGTTTAGGATACAAACTACGTCAACAGATTAGTAAAGCTTTACAGCGGCGCTCGGACACTATTCGCAACACGATCAATCGCTACAATATCCAGGCTGCTTCCCTCATCCCACCGAGACAAACGATCGCATGGAAAGACATTGCCGAATACAGTTTCCTTGGCGAGTTTGACCTTCTGCGTGACTCTCGTACTGACATCCAAGACAAGGATTGGGCAAGGCCAGCTCACCGTGAGGCGACTACAAAGTACTTCAAGCTCTGCCGAGCTCGCGAAGAAATTATTCGACTCAATATTGAAATTCGCCGGCTCCGAACTGCTATCCACGATGAAACCATTGACACGTCTGCCGTTATCGACGAACTTCTTGTAGCTAACCCTTTGCTTGCTGCCGAGTTGAAACGCCAGTGGCGCTCACGGGCGGCTATCAACGCTGTGCACACATATCGGTTAGATCAGATTGAGAGACTATTTGGATTCTCTGGTATTAGTGGCATTGGAACTCGCCTTGCGAATCCTGCGTTCAGCAGACCAGTCAATACCAACGGTGCTAGTTCCGGTGAGTGTGGATCTTTAACTACCTATATCGCATTAATTCTCGCCACAGCACAAGCAGAGAATCCTGATTCTTCTGCGTCGGAATTCCATGATATTGAAGCCCTTGACCGTGAAGAGCACGAAGTGGTCACCGAAGACATGGCTGATTTTTTGTACTCAATAAACGACTGACACCATCTCTGCTTTGTAATTGTTTTTTTTCATGTACCGCATAGGACTACATATATGAGAAGTTTTCTGGTTTGATCGGTGATATAAGAAAGAGTAGGTAGACGATTGTATAAGTGATTGTGTGGGTGATATAAGAAAGAATTGAACAACTTGAATACCTATGATGTTCGGATAGGTTAGTTGGCGACCCCGAGCTTTCTGCATGGTGACCTCGTCGCGATTCCTTGATCCAACTTGAATGTCGATGATGTTTGGATAGGTGAGTTGGCGATCTCACCTTGATCCAACTTGAATGCCGATGATGTTCGGATAGGTGGACCAACTTGAATGCTGATGATGTTTGGATAGGTTAGTTGGCAATCTCAAGCTTTCTCCTGTGGTGACCTCATCACGATGATATTCAGATAGGCTAGTTTGGCGACCCCTGGTAGGCTTTCTTGAATGTTAGGGAGACTCTTTGCCTGACTCGGAGGATTATGCGGCTATCTGAAGTGTCATGCCGTTCATAGCATAGTCCTTTGTCATTCCTGTATGAATATGCATTGTATACTATTTTGTACTATGTAGTTGTGTGATATCCGATCTTGCAAAGTGAGCTCACGTGCTGTATTGAGTGTCAAATCACGGACAACGCAATATTCTGCTGAACACATGTATTCAGCTGAATTCTATAGCAGCAACTTGAAGTCGCCAGCCTTTCATTTTCTTCATGGTTTATGACCACTGCTATTTCATGCTTGATCTGTGCTTCTGGAACTCATTCCAGAATTGCATGGCCTGCAAAAGTGAGTATTACATTTTACGTTTTGGCGCTTATCTGTGCTTTTAACCTTGCTTCACAACTACAGACTACATCACCGGTTCCATAATGGTCACTCCAATCTCTAGCCTCAGAGCCACTGCGTCTATCACCTCCGTTCAGCCCTCAAGTCAAACCACGGAATCAGCCACTAAAAAATTCGCCATCCCCAGTCTTGCCAATCTACACAACTCAACGTTCGCTCAAGGATTCAGCAATAACGAACGTCAAGCGGCCGCCAGGGCTTTACTGAGACACGACGTTCACATTGACGGGACACACTATCAGGCTAGACTGCCTGGTGGCCTTCACCCGTCGTACTTTGCCTTTAGCAGCACTGCTAAACGAACCAGTGAAAAATCCCTTACCCACGAGGAGCTTCTGGAGGCATCACTGCAAGATGTCTTCGACGCCGTGAGTCATTCAAGTCAGTGTCCGCATCTTATTTATGTCTCACTTGTTTCCCAGCTGAGTATGCAAGATCGCCTTGATGGCGGAATTTCTGTCCTCATTCGATGCGCTGGGTCTGAAGCAGTCTCTTCACCCGAAAACCTCCCTGTCGACCTCTACATTACGCCCCGCGAACTACAAGAAACTCCCGAGCGAATTGGCGGAGACCTTGCCGTCTGGGTGCAGGTATTTGCCCAGGAGTTTGCAATGCCACACCTCGAGCGGTTCAATCAACGTTGTGTCATCGAAAACATCCAACCGCCACCATGCTGTAAGTAGTAGATCATTTTCGGCTTCACTGTTCACACAACTGACTCAAATTCAACAGTTTCTGCGGCTCATATCAATGTCAAGGGCCCACAGTATCTACCTGGCCCAGTGGTTGCTACTGGAGCGCATATACAATGTTCTGCTCAACCGGCCCATACCTTCACGCAAGAATTGAAAGCAACTGCGGTGCACGATGCTCCTTCTGCAGCTATCCGCGGGGGTGCAGAAATGAGCGAAGGTATTGGCGAGAACATTTCGCCACAGCTGACCACCCAACACACACGAGTTCGCCGACGCAGGCACGCGGAAATTTTCACACCCGGCAAGGTAACTAATGATGGCCCGATTTTTTCGGTACCAAGACTGGAGCAGGATACTGCATGTGGACCGCCACTCATTAGTATTGGACCGAATACTGACGCCGCTCTGGATTGGATTAAGTTGGGGGATGAAGTTTTACCTAAGCTCCGTGTTCTAGTTCAAACTGTGCGTAGCAGCCGATGGGAGGCAGTGTTCAGGTCTCCAAAATGGGATCTCTCGTACGAACATGCTTCCATTCTGTCTAGGGCGCTCCTGGCTGACCTTCAGGGCATGCCACGTAGCCCTGATGTTGTAAAGGTCAGTGATATTATTTTGGCTGCTGCTGTCATACTAACTCAATTGAATGTCCATAGCAGCCGTCATCTGTCCTCATGTCCATTTTGAAGCTTATTGGTATATTGATTTTCTTATGCGGCCTATACTTTTTCGGCATCTTATTATTTTGGCTGTAGATCACTTTCCCCTTTTGAGTCTTAGTTATAAGCCATGTGTCCTGTTTTTTTGCCGTGGGTTAGAAAAAATAAATGCATTGGTGTGTATAAAATATTCGTATTCAACTACAAAGGCCCTTTGCTGATTTTTGCCATCCTTCTGTGGGTGATGGTCTCCCAGTCCTTCTATGCTGCGAAGCGTGCGAAGCGCATTCAAGCACCACCTCGTAGTCGTCCTAAGGTCACCCTCAGCAAAGAAGCTCGCGCGGCACTCAAGTTTCAGCGAACCGAGAAGTCGCGTCAATTCAAGGATGCGCTTGATCTTGCATGGGGCCAAATTGACGATGTTACAACAACCATTGCTGCTACCCATCGCAAGAGCTTCCGTCGTGTACAGCACAATTTATACATGGGTCGGGGATCACTCCGTTCGAAGCATTCAAAGCCCAGCGTTTGGAATGCATTTTGCTGGAAGAAATCTCAGGAAGCGAAGAAAGAGAACTGTAAGTCTGTTGATTTGTATCATATGCATTTTCATGACTCAATGTTGAATTAACAGGCAATGGCCACGGAAAGGAAGCACTCCAGTCACTGGTCCGCGACCACAAGGATGAATACCACGCTCTCACACAGGAAGAACAACAAGAGTTGCTCCAGGAATTCGCCGACCAGAAGGAGACCAAGGTCTCTGGGTTACGTGTCTCAACGAAGTCGAAGATCAACGACATCACTCAAACCCTGAAGGCGGTAGAAAACGAGGTACGCACCCTCGAATTGCAATACAATGTTACTAAGTGTCTCGTTACTAGCTCAATAGTTTAAATTCTCGCACTGGCGCCGAGGTCATGTTGTATATGATGCGCGGTACTACTGATCTACCTCTCCGTGCAATCACCTTCACAACGCCGGGTGTCAATCACTTTATGGACTCTGTCATCGGCATCGATACTCAGGACTTCCTCAGCAAGATGGAAGGTTTCGCTATCCAAGGGATACAAGGTACAGTTTTTCCGTTGTTATTACATTCTCAAGTTAATTTCTATTTGTACTAGGTGCCGCAAGCAACCATCAAAAAGAGGTCTCTAAGGTTCGCGGAGACATTCGAGCAATCATCACCCAGAAATTGAGTAAGTCTTTCCCATCTTTTGACAGCACAGAATTCATTTTATTCATAGGGAAGGTGACCGGAGAAAGCAATGCCAGGATGCAGTGGGCAGACTACTTTCGTAACGTGGTCAACCGCTATCAGGTCGCCATCAAAGGATGGCCGGAGCATATCCCATTCACAAACCTCAGCAGTGTGACCAACGCGCTTCCGGACCTCCATACTCTTTTAGACTGTTGGAAGTCGGGCGATACGAGGTGGGAAGTGTTGAATGACGAGGAACTCGAGCAACTCCGTCGCGAGCGCAATGAAAAAATTGACAGTGGTGACATTATCGAGTCCCGCCGCAGGACACGGTCCGACAAGGGTAAGAAGCGAGTACGACATGCGATAGCTGACCCCAGATGTAGCAAGAAGCACAAGAGTGCGGAGACCATTGAGTCCAGTGACGACGAAGATACCCAGAGTCATGGACGGACACCAGACGGTTCGGAGGATGTCAACACCACTCCGAACGCCAACTCGAACTCTAATACGACCGGGTGTACTGCTGGACGGACACCAGACGGTTCGGAGGATGTCAGCACCACTCCGAACGCCAACTCGAACTCTAATACAACTGGGTGTACTGCTGGACAGACACCAGATGGTTCAAAGGATGTCAGCACCACTCCGAACGCCAACTCGAACTCTAATACGACTAGGTGTACAGCTGGACAGACACCAGATGGTTCAGAGGATGTCAACACCACTCCAAACGCCAACTCGAACTCTAACATGAGTGGGTGTACTGCCGAGCACCCAGTAATGTCAATTCCCCCAGACTCAATCATCCTTTCCCCTTCGAGCAGCACCCCAGTACCATAACAATATCCCAGACTCAGCCATCCTGTCCCCTTTGAGCAATGTCCCTAGTTTCATTATTCCTGCGCTATAACTCATTTCTTGATGGAATCGCTCGTGATAGACTTAGTTTGTTTTTATAAAAGTGCAATGACATCTTAGTTTGATCTACAATATCACAGTGCAAGTAGAATATGACATAACCCAGTGCAATGAGGTGCGACAAACTACAAAGGGACAAAGGAGAACAACAAAGCTACAAAGGAGGGCGACGACGAAAGTACGAGGGAGGCGGGAAACGGCAGGTACGAAGGAGGGCAACGACAAAGGCACAAAGGAGGGCGACAACGAAAGCACGAGGGAGGCGGGAAACAGCAGATACGAAGGAGGGCAACGACGAAGGCACAAAGGAGGGCGACGACGAAAGCACGAGGGAGTTGGGAAATGGCAGGTACGAAGGACGACAACGATGAAGGCACAAAGGAGGGCAACAACGAAAGCACGAGGGAGTTGGGAAACGGCAGGTACGAAGGACGACGACGACGAAGGTACGAAGGAGGTTGAGAAGGCACGAGGGAGGTGGGAAACGGCAGGAACGAAGGAGGTTGACGACGACGACAAAGGCGGAACAATGGGGGCACGATGGAGGCAGGGAACGGCAGGGACGATGAGCACAGTGATGAGGAGAGCTAGGAAGCGTGAGAAGGGCCCCTTGGTTCGAATTAGGAAGCGTAGTAGGCGTTGCCGAGCGTGCCGAATTAAAATAGGAATATGACGCAATTAAGGCGGGGCGGGATGCTTACCGAATATAGCCTATGCGCGCGTGCGCGCCCACCATAGTGAGGTGTACATAGTTTTTTTGAAGGTATTTTGAGGAGCTGGGGCACTATTTAACGCTGGTGTAGGGATTTGATGAAACCAAGCCTAATTATAGTTGGCGAGACACGTAACTACCAAGTATAATAAGGCTTATTAATAGGGCAACCCAGGTGGTTATTGTTTCTTCTAGGTCACACGATGTACTCTTGTCCTGCGGAAATTCCTATTTGTAATCCCCAAAGACCATCATAACAGCGATGCGAATGTGGCACGAACCGTAGAATATACCTTCCGACCCGGGTCGATGACACATGAAGTTCCGTCATAGCACAACTCTTACAGTGCATGGCTGGCCACTAAGTTAAGTTGTTCCCGGACCAATTCTACTTCGACGGTATGTACAGTGGTTCTGCAATGGGTAACATGTTTTTGACTGATAATATCACAGAAAGAAACTGTGGGATCGCAGATCATGCTATACTAATTAAGAGTAGTTCAATGGGCAGTGCTCCGACATCTACTTCTATCCCTGAGCTCACGTCCGTGTTCCCAGGTCATCTGTCACAACTGCAACTAGGTCTGCGACTGAAGTCATGCTGGAGAATTGCTTCTGCTGCTCTTGAGATGGGAGAGTGTACTCGCTCACTCTGTTTAGATCTGACATTGAGATGCAGCTGATATGCTGTAGCTTGCAGTTTGTCACTAGACCCACCCTTCCGCTTATCAGCCGCGACTGAATCCACTGCAGTTTTCGATGTACCTCGCGTATTTTGCTTTAATGCGCCCATTGTACAGGACTTAGTGACACAAATTAGGATTGAAGCTTACGTTCTACCTTCAATGTACATATGAAGACCGCTCAGCAGGATTCTGGATGCGATCATACGCGGTTCGGCACCCACCAAAGCAAAGACGAGGCTGTTAAGTGAATCTGTCTAGTCGTTCCTTGACTGTCGAGGACGTTCGACTGAGTTGCGCCTCTATCTCGAGGCTGTTCGACAATGAGTGCTTAGTTGAGGTTGCGTTGAGGTGCAGAAGGATTTGAAGACTGAGTCAGAAGCACCAGGTCGACTCACACTCGCACAAAAGACGATGTCGCAGTATTTTCATGGTGACTTGAGTAAGAGAAACACGAAAGTGAATTATATTGAAAGTATGAGGATTACACTGCAAGAGTATGAAGGTAATCTGTACAAAGGCTTCGACTTGAAGTTGATGTACACTAGAATAGAGAATCCATGATCAATGACCGGTAACAGACGACAGCAATACGACTACACACCAATGAGAACAATTCTTTTCCCAAGCATTTTCTTCTTGGAACATGTAGCATGCTCAAGTCCCTATGTCGCTTTGTTAAGTTCATGAAAACTCCATCCTCTAAGTCCTTGAACGTATTCTCGTACAAAGACGTGTTTCGCGACAGCGTCCTCGACCTCCCACAGCATGCCAACGACGCCCTCAAACCGTGAACATTGCAGTCCGGTTGCATGCTGGATGACATCGTTGGGCGTCTGATCATCGCCGACAGTGATATTTCATGCTGACAGAAACACAGCATACGAGCTGCATCAGAGTTCATATCTCATTGTGAATGAAAATGTGAAGTTGAGTACGGTCCTGCTTACCATGGCAAGCAAGGTGCACCCAGTTATTCTGTTGCAAAGCCTCGAGTGCACCTGCTCGTGTAGCTGCATTACAAGGAAATAGTGGTACAGTTGGCCGTCGCAGTAACGAGCTTCTGGACGAGCTCGAGTTCGCTGCTGACAGTCAAGAGTATCTTGCCTCCAATGCCTCCTCAAATCGATATTGATACATACATGACTGCGGGTATGTGCGCAGAAGAAGGTTGAATATTATTTGCGTCAATGGAGCGTGAGGACCACAAAATAGATATGATGATATAGAGCGACTCACCTAAGCTCTTCCAGTCTGATATACCGGTCCTCTAAGTTACCAGGCATGATGATGCAGGTGATGCAGTAACATGACAAGGAACGAAGATGGGCCGCCTGAGTGGTGAGTGGGATTATCAGCGAGTGGCGGTCCAGCAGCTGCGCGCGTCCTTCAAATGTGTAGTATTGGAGAAGGGCGGATGATGGAGATATGGCGGCAGATGTGCGTGACACTTATAGAATGGGAGTAACCACATTAATCAGGGCAACGATACCTGGTCGCTGAAGGCGATGACAAGGTTCGGGGTGGGAAGATGGATGTACTCGCCTGTGGCATTCTCGGTGCATTTCGGAAGAGCCAAATTTATACAATAGGAAAGATGTATGTTACCAAACTCTGATACAGAATCATTAACAGTGCAGGCCAAGAGGCGTGCAATGGAGAAACCCGAAACACCAACACTTTGCTTACCATAAGCAAAAACCTTCATCTCAGCCACTTTGGCGTTAGAGCATGTTGTCGTCTGAACTTCTCGACAGCACTTCAAATCTTCGCCAAATCTTTTGGTAACTTGGTGGAGGTGGTGGTTACAAGTACCTTAGAGTAATTCTAGATACCTGTAACAATAAACTGCATATGCTCAGCGCTGTAGCTGATTTCCCCTGCAAAGTGAATATTTTGGATTGTTTTGGCTGCACGTGAGTCGTTATTTCACGTGATGATCAATTAATGAGAATTACATGCATCACTCACTGCGGAAACGAGAAATTGTCCGTATCCAGATAGAGGATAGATAGCGGTGTTAACTGTACCTAAACTAGATATGTGCAATGTCATCTGCCTGGGTTCAAAAAAAGTGCGGAATGTCACGATTTTCGAACACTAGCTGTACTCTAGTTAGATGTAATGCTTGGTGTCTAGTTTGAGGACCGTCAAGCAAACCATACTCGAGGTGAAGTATGGATAGGACTTAAATGTATATGTCCTCAGGTATGGATAGAACATAGATAGAGTCTGGATTGCATATAGATAGAATACAGACATAGCTTAAGGAAATACATGCGGATCCTCCTACGCAGCTCAGCGCCCCGGACCTCCATGAACCAGATAACAAAAAGGTGCTTCTGGATGAACCCCCCGTTGTCCACATCCTCTCGTTATGTACCAGCACCATCTAGGCATGCAGCGCCATCCAGATGGAGCTGACGCTCATGTAGACCAACCTGTCAATTCAGCACAAAACACAAATCCACACCCTGCACCATTACCCCCGATGTTTCCAAACGACCCATTCATGGACACGACGCCTGATCATTGCCATGGTTTCCGTCCATCAGTGTTGGGTTTGTACAGCGGGGAGGGCGGGGGATATGACTTTGGAGGACCGCAGCCTCAGAGTGGATCTGGATTGAATCAATTGCGTCCTCACCAGTTTGACCAACCCACTTCCAATGGGTACAACCCAGTGAATGCCACTCCGTACGGCGATCCTGGATCTCGTGGGCATTCGGTACCCCCTGGTACACCCATGATGGGTGCCGGCGAGCATCTGGGTATGCGAGGATATTCAGTGCCTCCAACGCCCCAATTTCATGGCACTATGCAGCGAAACGACTCGTCAATGAACCATAACAACTTCCAGCAGCAGCTACTCACCGAGATCCAGAAAATGAATACTCGTCTTGCCGCTGTTGAATCTGCTAGCCAGATTATCCTCACAAACCAGCAAACAGCCAACGAACGTGCAGAGAAACATGAAAATGTGCTCAAGGAGTTGCTGACAAGTGTTGATGCGATGATGGCATTGGGTGCATCTAAGAGCACCGCTGGCAAGAAGAATATCTCTAATAAACATCCGGATTTAAAAGTAATTGACTACTCACCGTCGAACATACTGCATGCTGACTATATCAGCCTATCATACAGCCAATATTCTTTGAGCTCTGTGGCATAGACCACAAGGTCCGTGGAGAACGAACAGAGCTACTAGCGCAGATCCCACCTCTTGAGAACGGCGAAGCCTATGAGGTGTTGAATGGAGTGAAGGAGTGGAGGCCACGATGGGCCGCAAAGATTGATGATAAAGTGAACACTTTATATATAGCAGAGGTTATTGATCGTGTTTGGGATAATGAAACGGTACGGAACATACTTTTCATTAATATTTATCCCGCTACTAACCACTCTGCTAGTGCTTGCGAGAGGACCCGAAGAAGACACCAGAGATGAAGGATGACGACTATAAACGCAGTGTCATCACCACCATGACAAAATCCTACTGGCGAAACTTGAGTCAGCAAATTTCTATCCTCGTATCTGCTGAGAAGGTCGAGAAGCTCACCAACAAGCAAACAAATTCACGTTGTCGAGGGAGGCATCAGACCGTAAGTAATGTATACTAAGCAAACATAAATGACCACCTACAAATAACATGCACAATAGACAGCAAATCATCATCGTGGTGCCATTCCAGACTTTGAAAAATCCTATGAGTGCAAAGGTTCAGTTGCACTAATTGATACAGATTATGGGTCGGATTACGTATCATATGAAGAGGGTGAGCTGAGCGCTGATTCAGCAGAGCGGCGTAAAGACCAAAATCAAGGCAAAGGAAGTCGAAAGGTTGTAGGGTTGGAATGGCGTTCATTAAATGTAAGACATTAAACTTTATCAGGACCCAACTTACCTTTATCGCCAATAGTACATAGCATTTCTCCGGGTCCTAGACGAGATCCACAGGCATCGCAAATCCGGTGGAGATAATAGAGGGGTGGAAACTAATGCACAGGAGGGAACTGCTGGACCGTCATCAAAGCGCCGCAAAGTAACTAAACCAAAGGACTTACACAAGACAACCTTTGATACCCATCCCTCCAAGATGAGCTCTCGTCTCCCTAAGTCAGGCAAGTCGACAGTCCTGTTCAACACAATGGTGAATGCGGTATGGTTAGAGGGGCACAAGGAGGTCAAGGTTGTGGAAGGCATAGAGTGGCTCAAGGACTTCAGGAAGTCTATTCGCGAGGAAGACTTGGCGGCAGAGGACAAGAAGTATCTTGATGAGCTGGAGGAGTGGAACACTGATGAAGAGGATGAGGGGATTTAGCTTTGAATGCACTCACTCAATTTTGACACTATGATTACATGCGCTGTACATATCTTGCAACGAAATTCACTGCATTGCGAAAGTCAGATGTCACAAATCATTCAGCAAACGAATGGAAACTTTCCTTAGCCAAGTCAATAGTTGCCCATACCTTTACCCCATCTGCGCCAATTGAGACTGTCGCGCGAGCGAGGTGTCCATGTATGCAATCAAGATCAATCAGACTAGGGAGTTGCGTGTCCGACCCTTGATATTCTTCTAGTTCCCAAAGACGGACACCCACGGCAGCGCTGCAAATTAATCAGGACATGAAACACGTAACAAAACGAGGCAAATAGTTACAAGTCTTCCCAACCCGTGCTTGACCCATTCCATGGCTTAAACCATCGCATGCGGTGTAGAAACAACAATACTGAGAGGAACAAATGATGCTCCTGACAGTATCTATAAAAGTTGTAAGGTCGCGCGCTGCCTAGTCTGTGTTACTTGAGAAGCAAGTGCGTTCGACCCTATAGGGGAAGTGAGTGCAGCAAGGATCTAGAAGTGTGCGCTTAAGCGAAGCGCGAGAAAGCGCAGATGCGCGCAAGGCGTGGGAACATGCGCGCGTAAGCGGATACAATAGAGAGGTAGACTTAAGTGCTAATATGTTACAAGATAAGAGAAGAGTGATGTGAAGTGTAAACAAATAGATTTCTACTGCGAGTTTCTAGGTAGTAAGTGTAGCGGAAAGTAACTAAAGTAAGGTGAAAAGTAAGGTAAAAGTGTAGTATGTACTGCTGGCGCTTATATAGCGCGCCTAAGCGCGGTCATGCGGAGCCGAAGCGCTACCGAGTAGGTATGTAAAGATATATATGAGTGAGAATCCATGATAAAAATAAAGGTGGAACTATGCTAATAAAGGAAATGGAAATATACGTACTAGGGAGCTTGGTGGACAGTGGATGGCTGGCGCCATAGGGTGCGCAAGCGTGGGAACGCGCGCGCGCGTATACATCGCAAAGCGCGGGAATGGTGCGCGTTGCGCGGGAAAGCTGCGCCTCATATAGAGATAGCTGCGGGTAGCGCACAGAGTGACGCTACAAGTTCATGCTATGTACTTCCTAGTGTAAAGCGCCATATCAGACCATGAGACGCACAAGTCTCTACAGCGGGCAAATCACATTGATTCACCAGCGAAGTGAATATCTTGGTCAAGCTGAAACACCTCAAGTACTTCCCCATAAGCTTCCTGACTCCCTTCACCATGCAAGTCGGGCATGACGGTGTAGAGACTCGCGCGTCTCATGGTCTGATATGGCGCTTTACACTAGGAAGTACATAGCATGAACTTGTAGCGTCACTCTGTGCGCTACCCGCAGCTATCTCTATATGAGGCGCAGCTTTCCCGCGCAACGCGCACCATTCCCGCGCTTTGCGATGTATACGCGCGCGCGCGTTCCCACGCTTGCGCACCCTATGGCGCCAGCCATCCACTGTCCACCAAGCTCCCTAGTACGTATATTTCCATTTCCTTTATTAGCATAGTTCCACCTTTATTTTTATCATGGATTCTCACTCATATATATCTTTACATACCTACTCGGTAGCGCTTCGGCTCCGCATGACCGCGCTTAGGCGCGCTATATAAGCGCCAGCAGTACATACTACACTTTTACCTTACTTTTCACCTTACTTTAGTTACTTTCCGCTACACTTACTACCTAGAAACTCGCAGTAGAAATCTATTTGTTTACACTTCACATCACTCTTCTCTTATCTTGTAACATATTAGCACTTAAGTCTACCTCTCTATTGTATCCGCTTACGCGCGCATGTTCCCACGCCTTGCGCGCATCTGCGCTTTCTCGCGCTTCGCTTAAGCGCACACTTCTAGATCCTTGCTGCACTCACTTCCCCTATAGGGTCGAACGCACTTGCTTCTCAAGTAACACAGACTAGGCAGCGCGCGACCTTACAACTTTTATAGATACTGTCAGGAGCATCATTTGTTCCTCTCAGTATTGTTGTTTCTACAACGGCATGCACGAGAGATGAAGAGTTATAACCAACCGTACGTGACGTGTAATACCGCTTGCCTTTGATGACAACATAGTCAAAGAAAGTTGCCTCACGCCTGAGAGGGATACTGTGAGAGATGACAGGCCGGTCTGATCAGCAGTGTACGGGGGTGAGAGGCGAGCGGAAACAAATCATCTTGGCTAGTAAGCGGCATGTCTCCAGGGTCATTGAAGTTTTCTGACGCCTTGGGCTGAGTGCATAAACCTCCCCGGCTACACAAAATGAACGAAGTCAGTGAAGCATAATAAAGTGGCCATACTTACCATCAGCATTGACCTTGTCTAACTCTTTAGATAGAGCTGCGAGAGCGGCAACTGTACCACGTTCTTCAGCTGAAGCTTTGAGCATATGCTCTGCCACTTCACATGGCAGAGACTCCTTGGGCATTCGCAATAACGCATAAGTCTGGTATACCAACTGTAAGTCAATCAAATAAAGCTGCGAGAAACATACCAAGCGACTCGATTCACATGTTCGGTGGAATTCTGAGAAGAACGTTGTCTCGAGTTCTCCGTTTGCATGGTTGTTCGTCTTGAAGGACTTGAGAACTTTATTGAGGCGCTCAAAGAGAAATGTCCAGAAGTCATGGAGTGGTCCAAAGTTGCGCACAAAACTTGCGATGTGTGTAGCGTAGTGGTGATTCGGTTTGATAACGTTTGAGCCATAGAGCTAAATATTGAGCGCAAATTAGTGGGCATGCCATAAGTGAGACAGATAAACAAGACATCCCTTGAGTAATTCAGTCACATATTGCCGGATAAGAGTATCTGCAGAGTCGATATCTGCATCAGACAAAGTATGTCTCATCAAGATACGGAGGGTGGCGGATAGCTTCAGGAAATTGGCAGGGTCATCTGGGTGCAGACCGAACTTGAGCTCTTCTTCACCCTTGTCACCTGCATCAGTCATCGGGGGAACTTCGCTGGGAGGAACATTGTCAGCTGTACTGGTGAAAGTGGGGAGCGGTTCTGATTGAGGGTTCAAGTTTGAGGGAGGTGCCTCTGTTGCCTGTAGAATAAATAAGTAAAGGAAATAAACACTGCAAATACATACCTTCTTGCGATGTCTTGCTGCCTTTTTCTCTGCGGAGATACGAGCCTTCTCAGCCTTCTTCTCAGCAGCAAGTCGAACCTTGTCTGCTTGCTTCGTGGCGGCAGCTTTAAGTCTCGCATCATTCTTTGCAGCAGCCTCCAATTCCTTCTCCTTGGCAATCCGAGCCTTCTCAAGTGCATGAGCTTCTTTACCTTGCTTTTTAGCTTCCTCAAGCGCCCTTCGATCTGCCATTTTCTTCTCGGCTTGACGAGTCTTCTCTGTTTCAAGTCGTTCAATCTGTGCAACACGATCTTGCAAAATTTGGTCGCTCTCAGTGCTTGGGAGACAAGCGCTCCATAATTGAGGTATCTGAGACGATCGAGCATCAGTACTTGTCTTTACATAGAGTGAGATAAACCCACAACTATGGGGCCGTAGACAGTCGAAAGCAAAAGCCACTGATCCGCTGTCAGTGATCCTCCGGAGGGCATCCCTATGTCATTAGGAAGCTTGCCGCAAGAGCTCGGCAGAGTGAACTACGCAAGCTATAAGGTGTATGAAACAAGAAAATATGAACTTACATTAGCAAGCATTTCATGAAAAGCAGTCAGTTCATGATTTGGATGAAGTACCTTCCCTTGCACCCAGATGTTGTAGAAATGAGTTTTGACAAGTCCTGTTGGGTTATAAGTGAGCGATGAATTGAGAAACCAAATGAAACGTACCAAGGAAGAGATTGTGCATGGGGTCAATCACGACCTGATTAACTAAATCAAAGTATGGGAGTCTCGCAAGCTGGGTGTAGCGTGTCGCAAAGTCTTTGACAAAGTTTTTGCGTGCGGTGGGTGTAGTTAGTTGTTGGTATCATTCTCCTAATTCCCGCTGTTCCATATTTGTACGTTCCTTGAATGCTGGGATACATAGTGAATGCAAGCTTTAGAACTAAAAGCTTTGAAACTCACCATCCTTAACAAATGCTGCCGCTCGTGTTTTATCTGCTTGTGTGATCCAACAGGCTGTGCATAGATTAGTATGTGAATGCGATCCAAAGCCACCAATCTTGTGAGCAGTGGGCTTATCGCAGACGACGGCAACAAGGGCAACTCGAACAAGCCGGCCTTGATAAGAGTATGAGCTGATCTTCCTGCGGATATGAAAATTACTTACCTTCTGGACACAATTCTGTTGGTACCTTGATGCCATGCTTCCACAGTTGTAATAAATCTGAGATAATTGGACGAAGGAAGCGTTGGATTTGATCTGGGTTCTGTTCCTTCGGACCTGGTAGGATGCTTGTGCACATCAAGTTCGAGGTGCGATATCTAAGCGACATGGGTCATTGTTTATTAAAACAAAATCAATATTTAGGTAGCACTACTCACCGGTACTCAGGGGGAAGGTTGCAGATAGAGAATGATGTGGGACATGACGAATGCGATGGCGCAATGTTACTGCGTATATATGAGAACCTAAAGAGTACTAGTGTGAGCGCATCATGTAAGTAGAAATGCGCCAGTACATGTTACCAATCAATCCCTAGATTAATGCCTAGGCGGAGCTCTTTGTCAGGACCTTGAAGTTCGTTTGGACTGTTTGAAAAGAAAAGCCTCCCATCAGGCGCTTTAAGGTTCAAGCAACACATATCCCCATCAAAGATATCCGTGTATCGACCAGGTGTTCGTGGTTTTGCTCGCCAGCCATCGAGTGTTGCTTCAACTCCCAGAATTGTCAAGATGGACTGAATTTGCACCGAAAGAGGGAGATATGGGTACTTAACGTAAGGTATTTTATTCGCTCGCAGAAAACCACGCTTGGTGGTATCGGGTAGGAACAGCGGAATATTGCAAGTCATGCAGCTGTCTTGATCGTGTGTGGAACCTGCAGGCGGATATACCTCTCGGCATGTTGGACAACAGGGAAGGATATAGAAGGGGGTATCGAGCGCTAGCACACGTGTAGCTGACTGTAGGGTGCGGAACGGAGTCTCGAGCTGAGGAGACAAAAAGAGCAGTAAGCAACCTAAGATGGAGAGAAGTGCGTTACATGCTGCACGAGGGAGGTGCCATTGCAAATGCAGCCATGTAGTGACCGCGTATATGGTGAGCAGATGGGGTGGAATTGTTGACATGGCACGGTTCCCATGAGACATGAAAAAATCGTCGTCTGGCTTGAAAGGGTCGGGTGTATCTTCATTGTTGTCAGGAGGGGGTTGGACTACATCTGCAGCGATGTCTTCATCTACCAGGTCTTCATCGAGGTGTATGTCAGCCATATCCACATCCACATCTTGATATTCCTCTCTGTCAGTGTCCATCTTTCGCATCTCTTCTTCTAACAACTTCTCCAATTCACGCTGCTCCGGATCCTTAGGTAATGAATGCGCTCTATGTGCATCCAGGGGTTGGGCACCTGCAGCAGTAACATCATTATATGCATCAGTAAAAGTCTAAAGCATCAATCAGCGCCTCAGGTGTGTGGAAATTTGGGCCGAGGTTAGGAAGAGCACGTCCATGGATTTGAATATCTATATCTTCTTGTGTGAGCGTGCCGTGGTCAAGCATTTGCTGCTCGACAGCACATGGAGAGACCAGAGGGGGGTCCGGAAAATCAAAAATTGGTGGGATAAGATGTGCCGGGATTGGATTCGCGCGTGGTACGGGTTCCAGATGAGTTGTCTTCAAGTTGTAAGGTATGACACGTCCAGAGTGGATAGTACTCTGCGAGGTTCTGCGAAGGTCAGCGCGATCATGAGTGCGTCTGGTGCCCACAGGTATAAGTGTGCCGTTGCAACCATATGACTTGCAGTAGCATCTTGCTGTGGGTGGCATGGTTTTTGCTTGACGAGTACGTGAAGAAAACACGTTAACGGTTAAGCATATGTCAAACACGAAGGTCGTGACTTTAGTCACGTGATGCACCAGTGAGTTGTGTGGCTTTGTTTGGCATTTGCGCACAATGGTTCACAGATTTCCTTTTGGAGCTATGGTCGGGGCACAGAGGATATATGATTTTTACAGTATACAGAACAAATATTCAGTATTTAGTAGTACAGAATTTGTATGAAACAAGGGGACTGCCTGGACGTTTGATGCCAGTACTCGTGTTTACGACAGTCTGAAAAAAAAATGAACAGGCAGAAAGTAGTAAGGTATAAAATAACGAACCTTGTCTGCGGCCACAGTTCCTGGCTCTACTTCAGACTCAGGCTCCGTAACACTATCATCTGGGGCAGGAATATCAGCGATGGGAGTTGTCGGAGGATGGAAAACAACGTTACCAATGGGTGTCGTGGGGACGGGTGGTTTTGCAGGAGAGTTGTCAGTTCCTGGCCCAATAAATGTGCACTGGTGTTGGGGAAGTGCTAGAAACATCTCAGCAACATCTGAAGCAAAAAAATATGTGCACATGCCTTTTTCCTTGGGTGTCTCAGGAGACCTCGTGGTGGTGCAAGTGGACGGTATGATTTCGATTGTCTAGCAACATGAGATGCTAATTTTCGACAATAATAAAAAAACAACATACGAGGGGCCCAGGTACATCTGGAATAAAGGTGATACGTATTGTTTCAGGGTACTTGAGAGGTAGTTCGAGGTGTATGGTGTTGTCTTCGAACATGAGCGGCATGATTTGGATGCGAAAGAAAAGGACTTAGCGATTTTTTGTGGTGACTTGACCCTTTGAGCTATCCCAATGTCCGGATACATCTTTTGAGGATACCTGTAGCCTGGTTAGTGTCTGGTTTAGAACGCTATTTGGACGTGTATGGTTTGGTGGTAAGAACGTATGTCTGTGGTCTGGTTTGGGTGTGTTTACACCGTGTCACCTCTAACCGTGGGTCTGTTTTTGTCCAAAGTCAAAAAGCTGCGACCTCCAAATTACTCAAGTCTGGTTTGTGTACAGATATACTACAAGGTACGGGTTGTGTCTAGGCAGACGGGTCATCTACATCCAGATAGGGTCTGGACAATTTCTCGTTTCCGCAGTGACTTGTGTCGTCGTCCATAAGCTTCTCAAGGTAGACGAAAATAGGTGCTGCGTGGGCCTGATTTGGAGATTGCTATCTGGAGTCAGTCGTAGCCTCCATATATTGGATTGACAACAACACTGACAATTGCAAATATGGCATGCCACCTCACCCATTCCCATCCTGCCAATGCTCTGAGTATGAAAATACCTAAACTAGTGCACCCAGCGAAGAACGTCGATAATGCTGCTACATCTCATGGATTATGGGGCAGAGTCAGTACGTGTCTGCAAAAAACTTCACCAGACCCACAGACGGCGGCAATTTTATAAGAGCAGCAAAGCTTCGATTAGAATGAGTTGATTTAAAAAATCTGCAACGTTCCAGTTTGCACATATAGGATATGGGCCATCAGGCAGAAAGTGCTGAAAGTCGCATCATGAGGGAGGAACAATAGGGATGTATGCTGGACACTCACCGATGTAGAAACAACAATACAATGAGGAACAAGGATGCTCCTAACTGTATCTATAAAATGTTGTGAGGTCGCGCGTTACCTAGTCTGCTATTCTTGAGGAGACAAGTGCGTTCGACCCTAGGGGAAGCGAGTGCTGCGAAGATCTAGAGGTACGCGCTTCAGCGAAGCGTGAGAAAGCGCAAGTGCGCGCAAGGTACGAAGGCGCGGGAACGCGCGCGCGTATTAGCGCGAAGCGCGGGAAAGCGCGCGCGCGTAAGCGGAAATAAAAGAGACTAAGCTTAAGTGATGATATAAAGCAATATAAGAAAAGATAGATGCAAAGTGTAGACCAATAGACTTCTACTATGTACTGCTAAGTAAATAGTGGGTGATAACTAGTAAGTTCAAGGGAAAAGTAAGGTAAAGTGTAGTATGTACTGCTGGCGCTTATATAGCGCGCCTAAGCGCGGTCATGCGGAGCCGAAGCGCTACCGAGTAGGTATGTAAGGATATATATGAGTGAGAAACTATGATAAAAATAAAGGTGGAACTATGCTAATAAAGGAAATGGAAATATACGTACTAGGAAGCTTGGTGGACAATGCATCTGAATGGCTGGCGCTATAGGGCGCGTAAGCGCAGGAACGCGCGCGCGCGTATACATCGCGAAGCGCGGGAATGGTGCGCGCATGGCGCGCGTTGCGTGGGAAAGCTGCGCGTCATATAGAGATAGCTGTGGGTAGCGCACAGAATGATGCTGCGAGTTTGTGCTGTATACTTCCTAGTGAAACCTGCCATATCACACCATGAGACACACGAGTCTCTACATCTCCCAGGGACTTAAATTCTGAGTGTCCCCACTCAGCGCGCGCGTGGTGAGGATTTTGCGTGAGAGTATGCAAGTGCGATGCTTGTACGATGCTTTGGTTGTTGGGTGATGAATGTGCGAGTGCAGGAATTATCGCGTGATATGCAATGTATGCGAAAGCGCAGGCGCGCGCAAGGTGCAAAGGCGTGGGAAGGTGCGCGCGCATGGTATGCGCGAGGCGCGAGAATGTGCGCGCGCTATGCATGAAGGCGCGGGAATGAAGCATAGCATGGTGGATTGCGAGGGTGACTCTGATGTGAATAATATGCCATGGGTGTGGGGCGATGATGCGAGAGTGATATGGATGTGGCGCGCAAGGTGTGGGCGAGATGCGCGCATATGGCGTAAAGCGCGGGAAAGCGCGCGCGCACAAGGCGCGAGAAAGCGCGTGATTGTCGCATGTGTTGTATGGTGGGTATGATGCAAAGTGGCGCAGTCCAGGAGCGATCCAATCCATGTCCAGACCAAGTCCTGCTAGGCGCGCTAAATATTAGATGCTAAAGGTTTGAACATTGTGAGTAAAACTATATGTGAAAATATGAAGGGAAAATGGTAGACTTTGCGGATGTCCTATCCGACTTGTCTTCTTCGTGCAGCTGTCAACATCTACACCTTCCTATGAGCAAGGCGCGGGAAGCGCGCATGTGTGCGCGCGCGAGGCGTATGGGCGCGTGAATATTGCGCGCGTATGTGCGTGTGAGCGTGGGAAGACTGCGCGCATATGTGCGCGTTCTAAGGTAAAAAGGGGCATGGTGCTGCGTCATGCATGCAAAGAGAAAATAATACTATTGAGCTAGGCGGGCACGATCTATGGTTGTTTTTCTTCTATGTTCTTCTAGGCAATCCCTATATGCATATATATCAGTGTGTTATTAGTCTTTTGGACAGTGTTATAATGAGAGAAAATGAAATGAAAGAGCGCTGGACGAAACCCAGGGTAAAACAAACAATATCCTATGAAACAGTGTTGGTATATGTTCCTCCTTTGATGCGCGGCTGAGGCGCTTGATCCTCCTCCTTGAGCGCGTGCGAGTGCGCGTGGCTAGCGCGCTTCGCGTCTCTTGCGAGCTAACACTTGACCCAAGGTAGGGTTGGAATGCGCGAGGCAGTTGGCGCGCTTGGGGGGGCTTGTAACTGGCAGAATGAATTCCTGCACAACGCGCTGCAGGTTGAAGGCGCGCCAATGGGAGGCGCAGCAAGGGGTGTAGAGGCGCCCTACAAGCTGATAGGATGCGCGCGATGTGCGCGCCTTGGCGCAATTTCGCGCGAATTTGATTATATTGGCCGAACACGCGAGGAACGGCCATTTCTCTGCAAATTCATTAGCGAGAGACATGTATAGTGAAGAATTAGGCGCAAATGTTGCGCCAATGGGCTGTAAGGGTGGTATATCAAGGCGCAATAGGCGCATAGGTGAAGGAGAATAGTGCGCATCAAGGCGCGCAGGAACGAAATTGACATGGTAAGCAAAAGTGCGAAGAATGCGAATAAATGTGCGAAGTGCGAAGTTAAAGGTGATGATAGGGGGGTTAGGCGCATATGTATGTGTCAGGCGCGCGCCTATGTCGCGCCTGGATGTCTGATTGGAATATACCTTGTGTTGAATGACAGAAATGAAATTTAAAAGGGGAGAAGCGATAGAAATGCGGTAGCGTGAAAACTCTGCTAAATTTATGAGTGCACGAGGCACGGGAACGCGCGCGCATATTGCGCGATGCGCGTGATCATGGCGCGTGAACAAGGGGTGGTGAGAAGATGAAATTAAAGTGTTTGGAATCATCATATAGCTCCTTAAGAGCTTCAAACGTGAAAAGGACAAAAAGCGCGAAACAAGATGAGGGTAAATATACACTGCCTCTAGGCGCGCGCATTGCGCGTCCTTAGGCGCAATATGGTGCGCCTGAGACGCGCCAGGGTCGCCTGAGACATGCTCTGCTTGATGGTTAGGTGGTGTGATGCATGGATGTTTTACCGGCGCGCGGTAGTCACTAGAAGCAAAGAGCGCGATGTGCGCGTGATCGTTAGTGACAAATGGAATTACCAGAGACAAACTCTGGTTGATGCAAGATGCGACTTGAGCCTCCGGTGTGGCAGAAGGCTCCTCTATAGGCGCGCTAAGGCGCGATAGATATTTAGGGTCATCCCTGACCTCTGGTGATGCAAGCAGTGATGGTGATGGTGCGATTGGCGAGGTTTCTTCCTTAAGCGATGCGATAGCGAGGGGCGAGCGTGTTTCTAGCGGTGCATTAGTGTGCAATAGATGATTAGAGTCATCCCTGACTGCTGGCGATATGATAGCGATGGGCGCGCGCGATGCGATAGCGATAGGCGCGCGTGTTTCAACTGGCGCGTTAGTGTGCAATAGATGATTAGAGTCATCCCTGACTTCTGATGCGATTGATGGTGATGGAGATGATGCGGATTGTGAAGGAGATGATGCTGCTGAGGATGATAGTGAAGAGGCGCCTGCAGCGCGCTTTGCGAGCGCGCGTTCGAGTTCGTGATCTAAAGTAATGCAGTCTGATATAGCTTTGCATGCTGGCGCAGTTGATGCTTGAGGTGCGCGTGAATCGCGCGTAGGCGCGGGAAAGGCGCGCGCGCGAGGCACGTGAATAGGAACTGGTGGCTTTCTGTCAAGTACAACATCTGAGGGTGCGCGATAGAAGAGTCCAGCTGTTGCATTAGTGCTAATGGTCGTATCCTGCGTTGCGCGACGCGCGTGGTAGCGATCTTTGTACTTAGCTACCTTAGCTTGCACTGGTGTGCTTGGCGCTACCACAGGTGCGCTAACTGGTGCGCTTACTGGTGCGCTTGGCGCGGGAAAAGCGCGCGCAGGTAATAGGAACTGCGCAGCTGCGAAGATGTCCATGAATGGGTATGGGTCGTATGGATGGTGGTCAGGGAACTTGATCATAAGGCGCAAGCGAATTTGCGCCTGAGCATCGCTAGGGATTCCTTCCATGAATAGGTGGTCGCGTTCGGCCTTTCCAATACGGTCTTCATCCATGAGTGGCTGCATAACCTTCCTGAATGCGCGCAGGTAATTGCTGAGTTCTGTGCAAGAGGTCATTGGTTTGTTAGCGTATTCGCGCGCGATAGCGCGCAAGTCCGCGAGCGCGTAGCGTCTTTTACCATCCCATCCAGGATACATTACCTTCACTTCTGTCATGAATGCTTCATAATCACTTACTGCCGCTTCTGGCATACCTCCCCATAGTTCTCGATCGTCGCGCTCAAGGTAGCGGATAATACCTTTAATGCGGTCGTGTCCTTGGAGTCCTGCTTCATCAGCAAGCTGCTCATATGCGTCAATAAATTCGGCGAGGTTGTCTGTAGTGCCGTTGAACTTGGGCGCGTTTGCTGTGCCGCAGATGGGCAATCTATAAGGCATTGAGGCGTGCGAAGGCGCATGCGCACGCGAGGCGTATAGGTGCGCGCGTAAGGCGCACAGGCGTGGGAAAGCGCGCGCACAAGGCGCGAGAATGCGTGACTAGAAATTGGTTAGCTTTTGAATATGCAAAGAGATTGACCTTTATGCGTTAAATAGCGTGAAGTGTGAAGATGCGCAAAACTAGATCTTGCTGACTGCTCCCCTCGCGGTGGGCTCCAGTTGTAGAAACAACAATACAATGAGGAACAAGGATGCTCCTAACTGTATCTATAAAATGTTGTGAGGTCGCGCGTTACCTAGTCTGCTATTCTTGAGGAGACAAGTGCGTTCGACCCTAGGGGAAGCGAGTGCTGCGAAGATCTAGAGGTACGCGCTTCAGCGAAGCGTGAGAAAGCGCAAGTGCGCGCAAGGTACGAAGGCGCGGGAACGCGCGCGCGTATTAGCGCGAAGCGCGGGAAAGCGCGCGCGCGTAAGCGGAAATAAAAGAGACTAAGCTTAAGTGATGATATAAAGCAATATAAGAAAAGATAGATGCAAAGTGTAGACCAATAGACTTCTACTATGTACTGCTAAGTAAATAGTGGGTGATAACTAGTAAGTTCAAGGGAAAAGTAAGGTAAAGTGTAGTATGTACTGCTGGCGCTTATATAGCACGCCTAAGCGCGGTCATGCGGAGCCGAAGCGCTACCGAGTAGGTATGTAAGGATATATATGAGTGAGAAACTATGATAAAAATAAAGGTGGAACTATGCTAATAAAGGAAATGGAAATATACGTACTAGGAAGCTTGGTGGACAGTGGATGGATGCATCTGAATGGCTGGCGCTATAGGGCGCGTAAGCGCAGGAACGCGCGCACGCGTATACATCGCGAAGCGCGGGAATGGTGCGCGCATGGCGCGCGTTGCGTGGGAAAGCTGCGCGTCATATAGAGATAGCTGTGGGTAGCGCACAGAATGATGCTGCGAGTTTGTGCTGTATACTTCCTAGTGAAACCTGCCATATCACACCATGAGACACACGAGTCTCTACACCGAGTACATTCAATCACACGAAGGTAAAGGGCAAGTGACTGCAAGCTAGATAGAAAAACATAGTTAGCCCCCATCAAGACTTGACGATACACTCGACCTGCATCGACTACAGATCAGCACACCCTGGGATGTTAAAGGCAATTTATACTTGCCGCGTCGGGCATGCCCATAACTAAATGTTCAAGCGAAAGCACGAGTCTCAGCCACCAAAGGTTGTGATAATCTTTACACTCACCCACAATGCTGTGAGTACAACTATGGCATCAGGAAACAAGTAAGAAAAAATAGACCACAATCGCACCATAAGGATGCTGGGATCGCCTCTTAGTCCCACACTAAGTGGCACCCCGAATCAGGACCCCGGACACCACACCAGGTCACTGCGCTCAACGGCGCCAACGTCGCCCAACGGCGATACCCAAGTACCCGACTCTAATCAAAAACCAATTAAAAACCTCAAAAAACATAACCTAGATACTAACTTTCACAGATCATGGCGTCAGGAAAGGCGCCTGAAAAGAAGGGTCTAAACGGCCCAGGCCCACCAGCCACTCGTAGCTCCAACACCGCAAAAACCCCCCTACCTCAGGAAGACATTGAAGCTATCACGAGTGCTGTGAAAGATTATGATTCGGCTGAGCAATACCTAGCCAGCGCTCTGCTATGCCAAGCCGACGAACCTCTCACCTTACCACACCTGGTTGGTATCCTCTTCCAAATCACGCAAATGGTCAAGACCACACCGCGCCCTGTCATCAACGCTATCTGCGCGGTAGCCTTCATCCTGAAGCAACAGGTGGCCTCTGAACTTGCCGAAACTGTCGCACAACAAATCACAGAATCCTTAACCCCCAAAATAGTGAACAGCATCATCGCAGCCATCGCCCCGCAAGTCGCCTCCATCCTCACCACCTCCGAAACCCTACGGGACACGCTAGTCCAATCGACGACACTTCAAAACTCAATTAGCCGGGAAAGAGATGAGCAGGAGGGTGAGCTTAAAGTCGCAGCGGAAAGATTCGAAGAAGCAGTGGATACGCTATATGAATCTATCGAAGATTGCAATAACTCATACAAACTTCTCACGCCCTCCCTCGAATTCACTCAAAATCGACTTAACACCCTATCGACCCAGCTCTCACAGCAGCCTCAAGTACAGTCAACACTGCCAAACGTGTCCGTCCCATCTTGCCCTACCTACAGCTCAATTGCTGCCTCATCCATCCCCCCAGCAACGGAGAAAGCTGTCGCGAGAGCCTCTATTCGCGCAAAACAAATTCTCCTGGATCCTACACCAGGCAACTCGCTCTTCGCTCAAGATGATACCAATGCCTCCATCGCCAAGAAAATCTCGGATATCCTTGCCAAGACCGAAACCGAAGATACCCCCCCTGGGGAGGTCAGAGCCATCCAGCGTCTCCACAACGGGGGCTTGATCGTTGAATTGGACAGCGAGAACCTAGCAAATTGGCTGAGGAGCCCAGTCGGATGACTGGCATTGGAATCTCACCTTGACTCCACAGCCTACATCCGCGACCGAACCTACGCAATTGTTGCACAATACCTTCCCATCGCCCTTGACATCACCCGTGAGGACTTCCCGCGCCTCATCGAAAGGGACAATCACCTTCCTCCCAACTCCATTGCGTCCATCCGTTGGATTAAACCCCCTCAACGTCGTTCGTCAGAACAACGCTTCGCGTTTGCTATAATGCAGGTAAAGGATGCTGCTACGGCTAATGACCTTCTCAAAGAGGGCATCTGCATCAATGCCCACCGGTACATGGTCCACAAGGACAAGAAGGAGCCTCTTCGCTGCGCCAAATGTCAAAAGTTCGGACACATGGCACGTAACTGCTCCGCCCCACATGATGTATGCAGTACCTGTGGTGGCCGACACTGGACCTCTCGATGCAATGCATTCCGAACTGAATGCTGCGTCAACTGCAGAAGCCAAACCCACTCTAGCTGGAGCCGTAAATGCCCAGAGTTCATTCGTCGTTGCCAAACCTTGGATGACATGCATCCAGAGAATAAACTACCCTTCTTCCCTACTGCATCCACCTGGACTCATGTAACACGCCCCGCCAAACCCAAAACTCCAGCCCCAGCTCCACTCACACCATCCCACTCACTCCCACCTCCCTCCTTCCTGGCCAACCCAACTACACGCTCGCACATCGTTCCCCCCAAACAGACCACCTTGCACTTTCAACCGATAGCCCAACTTTCTCCTGCCACGAGGACATCTCCTTCGACGATCGTAACACCTTTGACTCCATTGGCACCCAATACACCGGCTGCATTGGCCTCTGCATCTTCTCCCCCTTCTGACTCGACCCCAACCACCCCAATCCCGGCACGGACTCCAAACTTGACCCTCTCAACCCCCACACCTACCTCTCCCGCCTCCATTGCCTCAAACTACTCGACTCCTAGCGTGACCCCCCCACTAACCCCCCTTAATGTCTGAACGACCAGAACCTACTAATGTTAGCCTTCAGATCTGGCAACAGAACCTTAACGCCTCGTTAGCTGCCCAAGAATCCATGATGAATAGCCCGGAAATCACCAAGCAAGATGTCCTGGCTATCCAGGAGCCACATATAAATTTCCTTCGTAATACTCATGCCAGTCACAACTGGCACGTCATATATCCCACTTATCATTACTCACACCCTCAGAAACGTTCACGCGCCATCACCTTCATTAATACCTCACTCGACACAAACACCTGGAAGCAAATTCCCTTCCCCTCCTCCGACGTGGTCATCATTCAAATCTGCAGCAACTTCGGCATCTGCACCATCATCAACATCTACAACGACTGTACTCACCAGGACACTCTAACGGCTTTAGACACCTTCCTCGCTCAGAACATTGTTACGCTCCGTCCCACCGCAAATGACCACATGCTCTGGCTAGGGGATTTCAACCGCCATCACCCTATGTGGGAAGAGATACGCAATCGGCATCTCTTCAACTACCCCCTCGTACGTCCACTCATTGACTTGATCGCTGTTACGAACTAGGATAGTTCTAACAGCAAAGGCTCAACAGAGCGTTCGTGTTGCTGAGATTCATAAGGCTCTTCAAATAAGAAGAGGTTCGTGGACTTAGTCGAAGGAGTGCTTCAACTAAGAGATCGGTTCAGACGACTTAAGATTGGTGGTCTTAAGTGAAGGAAGTTCAGGGTAAAAACCTAGTAAGATTGAAGTGACGTTCTAAGTAAAAGTACACGTGCTTAAATAGGAAACTATACGCGCACGGACCAAGGCTATGGTGGGATAGTAGTACAAGAGTCGAATATGGAAGTAAGACCAAGAAAGGGAAATCAAGACGAGAGATGAAAATATAGTACACAATGGCAGATACGTGAAGAGCAAAGTGATTGTAACAATCGCTGACTATGGTATGTTGCAGCTCCTTCCCGGCAACATCCCCACCCTGCAATCTACAGCCACTGGAAACTGGACCCGCCCTGATAATGTATTTGGCACGGAGGGGCTACTCGACGCCGTTGTATCATGCACCACCGAACCCTATCTACGCTGTCATGCATGGTATGTGATTCATACCATGTCAGATATATATAGAGAGTGATAAGGAAGATATGAGAGACTGTCTAGCCCTCTGTCACTAAGTTACCTCTCTATTTTTCCTTTATTTCATTGTCTTGTATTTTATTTCTCACTTTTCAGGCTTATTTTACCTTGTATTTGTATCAAGCGTGTGACCTTCTGTTTATTTCTCATTGTTTATTTTTATTTGGCTTCTTTCAGCCACCAAGTTTTGTATCTCTATTTATTTCTGACTGTTTATTTTTATTTGGCTTTTTCAGCCACCAGATTTTATTTGTCATCACATCATGTGACTGGGAAATATTCTGGTTTGTAACATTATTTAAGCTGACTCAACATGTTTAGTCATGATTGGTCATGCTTTGTAACAACATTTAACATGACTCAACATGTTTAGTCATGGTTTGTCATGGTTTGTAATTTCTTTGTAAGATTACACTGTATTTATAATGTACTTAGTAATAAGCTGATTCATCACCTGGTTTGTAAGCCACATTCTTACCAATCCATCTGATTAATCATGCTTAGTAAGGGGGTTCCCAAAAGGTATAAAAGGACCCCATTTTCATCCATGAAATATAATCCTCCCACTTGACTCTTATCTCAAACCGTGTGAGACCACTAAGACTAAAAGTGCAGGCCAATATAAGTGCCTTGAGGTAATCTAAGATATCATTATCTACTCTAAGTTATATACTACCTTACAGGGGTTGACTATATAATTTCGTTATCGTTATCCTACTCTAGGTTATATACTACCTTACAGGGGTTGACTATATAACCATTGAACAGCTCTCATTCTAAGCTTTACGTGTATACAAAAGACTCTCTCTTTCAACAGAAAGTGAGACACATACCTAAGGACGACAAAGTTGAAACAGACTTTCATAGGTTGAAACACGACCTATTAGGCTGAAACAAACCTAACGAATTTATCCAGAACACAGAACTTTCCACAAACACTTCGTATAAGACTACACAAGAAGAGGACAACAAACTAAATCCTCCCAAGAACTCACCACGTTACCTCCCACGAAGTAGAAAAGTCGGAGACCGTGGACTTAAGGACTGGCAAGAAGTCTTCACCGTGTATAATTGTGTTGTCATTATACACAACTTTTATATAAGACCCTTAAGTAACAAGACATCACTGGAGCCCACCGTGAGGGAGGCTTCTTCTTGTACCAAACATAACACAACAATTGTAAACAAAGCACACTTCATATAATTCATTCCACCCACACAACAAAACGTCAACAAACATATTTAAACACAACAAAGAAATCACAACAATCGTAAACAAAGCCATACTTTGTATAAATCACTCCACACACACATCACAACATCAACAATCGTATCAACGCAACACAAACAAAGGTCAAACATGACTACACGATCCGTATTAACATTGCCTAACCCTGGAACTAAGGCAGCACCTGCTAAATTCAAGGGTGGATTCTCAGAAGTCAAGGACTTTCTGAAACACTATGAAAAACTGTGTGATTATCACAATGTAACCTCTGATGAGGAGAAATGTGAATCTATTACCCAGTACATGTCCCGTCACGTAACAGAATTTGTAGAGGGACTACCGAGCTTCAGATCTAACAACTGGAGCAAACTCAAGGCTGACATTCTGAAGTATTATGATGCAGACCTTGACACAAGGCGATATAGACGCAAAGATTTATTGTCCTACGTAAGGACAACACGAGGAAAGAAAATCCCTACACTCACTGCTTGGAAGAAGTATGTGAGAGGGTTTATTTGTATTGCAGGATGGCTTGAACAAGCCAAGAAATTAACAAGTGAAGAATATGCAAGTTACTTCTGGGAGGGAATTTATAAGAAACTCCGTATCAAAATTGAATCACGCCTCATGGCCAAGGATCCAGACAGAGATCTATCTGAAGCCTTCCCAGTAGACCGAGTTGTCGCAATAGCAGAGAAATTGCTACACCGCGACCGGTTTGATGCAGACCTATTAGTTTCTGAAGTAGAGACTGAGTCTGAAACTGACTCCTCTACTGAAGAAAACTCTGATGCCAATACAGACTCAGAGTCTAGTGAATCTGAAACCGAGTTTTTTCGTAAGAAGAAGAAGGCCCCAGAGCCAAAAGATAAGAAAGAAGTAAATAAAGCTCAAAAGAAAGCGAAAGGACATGTCAAGGAAGCCAAAACTAAGACTTCCTCAAAAGATACTAAGAGTCCTAGTATCACTTCACCAGAACCTATGGATGAAATGGAGGGACTCATCAAGAGACTCAATGCAATCTCACTCGATGATCCAGACTATGCTTTGTACTACTACAGGGCAACACGAATTGATCCTTCTGTCAAAGAAATGATAGCAGCCCCTATTTTGAAAAGAGGTAATGCTACCCAAGGAGAATATAAGCCTTACAACAATCAGAATGGACAAAATAATGCAAGGCAAAACAGTAACACCAATCAGACATTCAGAGGACCACAACCAGGTACTAGGTTCTATCACCCACCGAACACCCCTTTCAATGAACGAACATGCTTTGGTTGTGGTGAAAAGGGACATGGTATTCCAATGTGTCCACAGATCAATAAGCTAATCGCTGACGGTAAGCTACAGCGTACACACCATGGACAAATAGGAAAACCAGATGGAAGAGCTGTAAGACGGCTACCTGAAGAAACGATTATCGAAGCACTAAAGCGAGAGGACAGTGTGCCAGTAGCTCACTTTATCAAAGTGAATAGCGGAGACACACAAACCTATAGTGCAAATAAGCAAAATAAAATTCAAGAGACTAGGACTGCATACATCGAAGAGTATGTGAGTTCTGATAGCAAAGATAGTGACACGGATGATTCAATCAACCAGTATGAAGAAACTGAAGAAGAAGAAAGTGATTCAGATGAAGAAACATATGCATTCCCGGTTGAAAGAGTCACACGAAACTCCACACAAGGAAGACACGAAAGGTTTCAGGAGGTATTCCCTCCAGGTCAAAGCAAAACCCTAAGGAAACCAAGCGAGAAAGATAAAGGGAAAGATAAAGTTCCCACTACTCAAGCCAAGAAGGCTGATACTCATACCAAACCTAAGTCCACACAACCCGTTTCACCCACAAAGACAAAGCCCGCAAATAAGAAAGAGACAGGAAAAGGTCTAGATAATGGGTGGGATAGTGAAGACATCATTATGGATGATGTGGATGAAAGGACGGTCAATGAGAAACACCCAAAGACCAATGACACACCTTACAAATCAATCCCAAACTCTGATCGTAAGAATATGACAACACGTCAACACGTCTCTGACATCGCGGCTAAAATTAAGCCAGAGAAAATTCTTGAAACAGTGTTGAGGACTCCTATCCGACTTGAGGTAGGAGAGCTTCTTGGCACTTCCCGTGAGCTTAGCGGAATCCTCGCTAATGCTATCAAACCAAAGTCCTTACCTAATGACTCGAAGATAGAAGCACATTCGGTATGGACAAAGACACGTGGGCTATTAATCAAAATAGCCATGCATTGTGACGGTCAAGCGATTAACGCAATAATTGACACGGGTTCACAACTCAATATCGTAAACAAACACGTCTGGAAGACTATTATTAATAGGCCTATAGATATTGCCAAGTCAGTATCTATGAATGATGCAAATGGCGGTGAAGGCAAACTACGCGGATTGGTACAAAATGTTCCACTAGACTGTGGAGGAGTTAGTACTCACGCGAATTTGTTTGTTGGTGATCACGTACCATTCAGTCTATTATTAGGTCGTCCATGGCAAAGAGGAAACTATGTCTCCATTGACGAAAGAAAGGACGGGACATGGTTATTATTCAAAAATCCACTTGATTTAGAGGTCCGTTATGAACTTCTATGCACTCCGGACGGAAATGATCCTAATTGGGACTTTGAACCGTCCACTTGGGTCACTAATATGGGCGAAACGACAATGTTTTGCGAAATTAATGAAGAATTACCGAATTCAGAATTTAGCGCGCGAAACTCTAAACTCAAAAATCACGTGACCAAACAATTACAAAATGATCTCCATGCCGAGAATTTTATTCGTAAGAA
Organism: Suillus fuscotomentosus; assembly: GCF_016647785.1. Lineage (NCBI taxonomy): Eukaryota > Fungi > Basidiomycota > Agaricomycetes > Boletales > Suillaceae > Suillus > Suillus fuscotomentosus. The sequence continues at coordinate 282,004 of NW_024539580.1, forward strand.
ATTTATCAGCAAAGGCCGAGATCAGTCAGCCAAAATTGAAATAAAAGATTTCTCAAAATGTATAAAAGAAGCGCCAGAACCAGTGCTACGCCCAGCGCCCACTGGCCTCGTGTCTGATCAATCCAGCGCGAGGCATCCAGAAATCACATGCACATCCATTTTTGGTAATCTATTGCGTTTTCGGAATATGCCGGAACACGCGTTCGACAATACTCGCGCCGAACTGGCCGATTTCCTTTTTGAGAATCCCGGCAATTTCCGGTTCAGCACTTCCATTGAGAATGACGCGCTCACACTTTCCTTCCACGCTACTGCCTTCTCCCCACCTGCCGGCAACGACCAGGATGATCCTCCCTCTCCCTCTTATTCTCCCATCCTCTGGAACGAATCTTCCCTGGACCCGGATGACCCTGAAGAAGATCCTGGAGCTGGAGACTTTGTTGGAGGGAAGGGTACATTTTTTTTTAATTCTTGTTTTATTCAAAATCTAATTAAAACAAACACTATCTTACATTCACCCCCTCCTCGTCACTTTTTGGCCAACTGCCAACGCTGACGTTACGCGCGGCACTTACGCCAATGCCACCAATCTTCATCCGGCGCCCTCCTCCTTGGCCAACGCCACCCATCTTCATCCGGCACCATCATCTTTGGCCAACGCCAATCCGGACCCCCACCTTTTGGCCAATGCCAACGCCAATCCGGACCCCCACCTTTTGGCCAACTGCCAACGCCAATCCGGACCCCCACCTTTTGGCCAACGACAACGCCAATCCGGACCCCCACCTTTTGGCCAATGCCAATGCCAATCTGGACCCCCTCCTTCTACCTCTACCTTCCACTACCTTGGGAAATTCCTGGGGTACCGGCACCATCCTTCCACCCAACGCTACCTTGGGCACGGCCGGCACCCTCCTACTACCTCCACCCAACGCTACTTTGGGTACCGGCACCCTCCTTCTACCTCCACCCAACGCTACTCTGGGTACCGGCACCCTCCTCTCCACCATTGGCCCTTCGCCCATCGCAACTTCGGGCATCGCGCCACCATCTCTCTCCACCATTGGCCCTTCGCCACCATCTCTCTCCACCATTGACCCTTCGCCCATCACAACTTCGGGCATTGCGCCACCATCTCTCTCCAACATTGGCCCTTCGCCACCATCTCTCTCCACCATTGGCCCTTCACCCATTGCAACTTCGGGCATCGCGCCACCATCTCTCTCCACCATTGACCCTTCGGGCACCGCAATTTCGGGCATCGCGCCACCCTCTCTCTCTAACCCCAACACGATACCTAAATTAAATATACATGTATCGTTGATTAAAAATGAACTTTGTTTTGACAAAATCCCGTGCACTTCTAACAAAACAGAGAGCTTCTCTGACAGCCTAATTCCACCTATTGCCTCCCTGCCAGATGAACCTAGGGAAGACGAGTTCAGTGCACGCGATTGGTCCAGACGAAGGAGAGCCTTTGCTTCTTGCCCTGAGCGGTGAGAGCATTCACACTCTAAGTTTTTACAACGCACTCAACTATATATTAAATCAAGCAGACAATGCTAATGCAAACGAGAACACGTCCATGCCATCCTCTACAGCATCCACACCTCCTCCTATTGGTGCTCAAGACTCCGTCGATGTTTTTCTCGTCCGTCCTTCATTCGACGACGAGTCTATGTATTCAAACTCGATGTCCGCACTACCATCTAGCGCATTCCTGGTAGCACCACCAAATTCTAACTGCGAGCTTACCTAAGGATGATGAATATCTCCCCTCACTCGTCCCCTCTCGTCCTTTCAAGGGCGAATATGAATATAATTCGACATCTAAGCCTACTTTGAGAGATTCAAGCCTCGCGCAGGATGACGAAGACATCCCTATGTTAACCCTACCTGACACAGCACCTACACCTACAGAAGGGACCTTCCCTTATCAAGGCCCGAGTCGACCTGATGGTAGGAAGTATGTTTTGTTCGAAGGTTTAACAAGGCTCGAGGCCGAGGAATATCCAAGCTCTGAGTTCGCGAAGTACAACGACTATCATTCTGTTTATATTCCTAACGTTGTCCAGGCTATTGAGTCCTACTGTTTCTGTCAAGACGAGATTATTGCTAATGATTGGAACTACCATTCGTTCCAAGACGGAAGCTACCCTGGACATCCTATCATCCCTGGAACTGTCAAACTGCCCACTGGAGGTCCGCGTTCTGGGAGGACTTGGCACGAACGAGTCCGAGAACTCAAGGACCACAGGGCACACACTCAGCACTTAATCCATGTCATTGAAACTGTCCTTTCGACTCGCATGCTTGCTGAAGCATCCTCTCGCGCGAGGACCATCAAATGTGACCAAACCCTGCACATTCAGGGAGGTCTAACTAACAAAGTCTACACTGGACGCTACGACGACGTCAATCCTTTTTTCTCAGAGAGTGAGGCTAAATGGATGAACTCATATGCAGCTATTGCCGAAGCTCATGGAGAAGGAGAGCTAGCTTCGAAGATCCTGGATGCCCTCCTTATGCCCTTCCCTGACGAGGACACTGTCAGTGCCCTTACTGAATCTCGTCTCCTTGATGTTGGGACTGTCAAGGACATCCTTCGTCTTGCATCAGACAGAGACCTAGTCCTTGGGATCGCGCGCTCGGGCCTCACTATCATAGCAACATCACCTTTTCGAAGTGAGATGTTCGAAGACCCCTTTTATTCAAAGGAATGGTTTGTTCTCTCAGATATTGCTGAGGAACCTGATGAAGAGCCAAAATCTAAGGCTAAGAAGTTTTTTCTCTAGTACTCTAGAGGTAAACTTCTATCCTTCATTATTATCTTTTCAACTTATCAATCTTTCTAATAGAAAATCTAAAAACTCGTTACTGGATCCTCAAGTCTCAAAATTTCGTATATGTCCATCATTTCTATTTCCCCTTTGACTTCTATTGCCTCGTGTGAAAATTCACATAATCCCAAAAACATGGACCCTCGCGTCTTCGAACCAGTGCCTATGTATTTATATCTCCGTTTTCGACTCAGTATCTTGTTTCACTTGTTTGTCTTTGTTTGTTTTGATTGTCTCTAGTGCTCTTGCCTATTCACAAAAACTACATTGCAGACTTATGTGTATGAGTGTATTGATACAGGAAAAAGGTGTAAAAAGTCAAGTGATAGCCTTAGATATGAGTTACCTGTTCTGTAATTCAAGTCTTTGGTGGTCCAAATTTTTGTCTGAAAAACCTAAGTTTCAACAACATCAAAATCAAGTTTTATGTCTAAGTCACTCAAAACCTATTGAACAAAATTTAAGTAAGGAGATGCTAGTGTATCCTTCAGATTTACTTGAAAATGAGTCTATAGAAGATTGTTTTGAGAGACTTAGAAATAATCTCACATCCAAAAACCAAACCACAAACTCCAATCAAAATGAAGAATCTATACTTCAAGACTCAGAATATTATGACAATTCTGATACTGAGTCTGATATCTTAATTTCCTGTGACTCTATCAACTATCCTGAGGGAAATCCAGTACTCACAATGTACAAGAGGGTTGACAAAAAAGTCAAGCCCGTGTCAGGAACTTTTCCTCAAGGAGCCAGAGTAGATCGTCATTTTCCTCATAACCCACTTCAAAACTTAATAGCATTAACTCCACATCCTCCTGAATTTATTCCTAATGGACGTCTAACTCATGAACGTATGGTTGACCTTGGGATAAATTCAAAAGGATTTCTACTACCTGAAGAAGTGAAACTTTTTCAACACATCATGAATTTAAATCAAGAGACCCTAGCATTTGAAGAAACTGATAGGGGTACTCTCAAAGAATCATATTTCACCCCATACATTATTCTCACTGTACCTCATGTACCTTGGGAATATAAGAATATTCCTATCCCACCTGGGATACATCAGAAAGTTATTGAACTACTCAAATCCAAGATTAACGCAGGGGTATATGAACCAAGCCAATCTGTGTACCGTTCACGCTGGTTCTGTGTAGTCAAGAAGAATGGAAAACTAAGACTAGTCCATGATCTTCAACCTCTCAACAAAATTTCTATTCGAGATGCTGGTCTCATTCCTATAGTTGATGACTTTGTAGAGTCATTTGCAGGAGCTCAGTGTTACACCGTATTCAATTTATTCTGGGGATTTGATGCACGTAAAATGCACCCAGAAAGCAGAGATCTTACAGCTTTCCTAACACCATTAGGTCTGCTACGCTTAACAGCCTTACCAATGGGCTACACAAATGCACCTGCAGAATTTCAGAAATGTACCAGCTTTGTACTGCAGGATGAAATCCCACATGTAGCCAATGTTTTCATAGATGACCTTCCAGTCAAAGGTCCAAAGACTATCTATCCTGACAATGAAGGTAATCCCGAGGTCTTAGAAGAAAACCCAGGGATTAGACGATTTATTTGGGAACATGCAAATGATGTTCACCATATCATGCACTGTATAAAAGACGTAGGTGCAACATTCTCCGCTACAAAAATTCAGTGTTGCCTTCCAGATGTCCTTATCGTAGGACAGCGCTGTACTCCAGAAGGTAGACTACCTGATACCGAGAAAGTGTCCAAAATTCTTAACTGGCCAATCCCCACTACGGTTAAAGAAGCCCGAGGATTTATGGGACTTTGTGGGACAGTTCGTATTTGGATACTAGGATTTTCTGAACTAGCAAAACCTATCACCCAACTTTGGAAAAAAGATGCCCCTTTTATTTGGGGAGAGAAGCAAGATATTTCTTTCGAAACTTTGAAGGAACGTATATGTTCAGCACCAGCAATGAGAAGCATTGACTATACTTCCTCAAATCCCGTATATTTATCAGTCGATTCCAGCTTCATAGCTGTAGGAATCATCCTTTCACAAATAGATGATGAAGGACGACGACGACCAGCACAATATGGTTCTTTACCTATGGGTGATGCAGAGTCACGATACTCTCAGCCCAAGTTAGAATTGTATGGACTGTTCAGAGCACTTCGACATTACAGACTTCACATCATTGGAGTTCAGAACCTCCATGTTGAAGTTGACGCAAAATATATTAAAGGCATGCTTAATGAGCCCGACCTACAACCAAATGCTACAATCAATAGATGGATTCAAGGAATTCTCCTATTTGATTTCACACTTCACCATGTACCAGCAACAAGTTTCAGAGGGACCTGATGGCTTATCTCGACGCCCTCTAGCTTCAGACGAAGAGATTATCCCTGAAGATGACTCTTGGTTAGACGAAATAGCCCTATTCACATCAATCTCAAATTTCACTGCACATCCATATAATCCCAATAACCTACCATCTGTATTCTTGTCAGCTGCTGATCAAGAGCAGACTTTGACAGATATTTTCAAGTTCCTTACCACACTTGAAGCACCAAGTTTTGAAAGTACTGCTAAACGCAAGAAATTTGTCAAGCGTACAACTCGATTCTTCGTACAAAAGGGAAAGATGTACAAGCTGTCTACCAGATAGACCCCCTTTACTTGTTATTTTTGACCCCGATAAACGACTGTCTATACTGACAGGAGCACATGAAGATTTAGGTCACAAAGGAGTACAGTCTACCTTTGAGACTATTCGATACAGATTCTTCTGGCCACATATGTATACCGATGTTAAGCACCATGTACAATCTTGTCATGATTGTCAGATTCGAAGCACCAAGAAAATGCACATACCTATCACAGTCTCTACACCTGCCACAATCTTCACAAAGATCTACATTGACATACTCAAGATGCCTGCCGGGAATGGTATGAAGCATCTAGTGTTAGCTCGAGATGATCTTTCACGATATGTAGAAGGAAGAGCATTACGATCTGCCTCTGCCAAAGCTATGGCCAAGTTTTTCTGGGAAGACTTGTATTGCCGATATGGAGCAATAGGACAGATAGTTACCGATAATGGCTCCGAAGTTAAGGGAGCATTCCAAAATTTACTTCAACAAGTGGACATTCCACAGATTCAAATCTCGCCCTACAACTCACAAGCAAATGGGGTAGTTGAACGTGGACACTTTAATATCAGAGAAGCAATAGTAAAAAGTTGTGAAAAGCACATCTCACGATGGCCTGAGAAGGTTCCTCAGGCACTCTTTGCCGAAAACATTACCACAAGCCGTGCAACTGGATTCTCACCTTTCTACCTATTACATGGAGTCCATCCTGTTCTACCTTTTGACCTTAGTGAAGCAACATTCCTTGTTGATGGATTTCACGAGAATATGAATCCTGTTGATTTCCTCACATTACGAATACGCCAAATCGAAAGACGTCCTGAAGACTTGAGACGTGCCGCTAAAACATTAAAGAAGGCCAGATTTAAGTCCAAGCTTCAGTTTGAACAGAAATATCATCTGAGGATGCACAGAAAATCATTTGCACCAGGTGATCTTGTACTAGTCCGAAATACTCAAGTTGAGAAAGAACTGAATCGCAAAACAAAACCACGATACTTAGGACCCTTTGTTGTTGAGAGACAAACCAAAGGTGGATCCTACATTCTAAAAGAAATGAATGGAACTCTGTCTAGACGTGGTGTAGCCTCCTTTGGACTAATTCCATATATAAGCCGAAACGATCCTACTTTGCAAACAATTGCAGATACTCTTGACAATGCTCAATACTCTGAGGAAAATTCATCAGGATCAGATTCAGATACTTCTTTCCTCTCAGAGGACAAATAACAAAAGACATCACATCATGAACGGAAAAGACTCCACTATAGAGAACCGAATTCAACAAAACATTGCAAGTTTATTTGACATCTTGTTAGAGGATTGCAATAAACTTTACAAAGACTTTATTTTTCAAGATATCAGAACCCATTACAATCAAATGATATACTTCTGGGATCATAATTACCGGGAAGCATTATCACAAATATGTCCTACATGTGCAGTATACTTCGAAATTTTCAGACTCCTAGATGAATGCCACCATCTTGTTAACCCAGAAAACAGATGGAGGAGTCAGCAACATCACAATTAACAAAATGTCATGACCTACCCTTCAACTGGGGACAGTTGCGATTTTTCGTCCGGGGTGGATGTCATGCATGGTATGTGATTCATACCATGTCAGATATATATAGAGAGTGATAAGGAAGATATGAGAGACTGTCTAGCCCTCTGTCACTAAGTTACCTCTCTATTTTTCCTTTATTTCATTGTCTTGTATTTTATTTCTCACTTTTCAGGCTTATTTTACCTTGTATTTGTATCAAGCGTGTGACCTTCTGTTTATTTCTCATTGTTTATTTTTATTTGGCTTCTTTCAGCCACCAAGTTTTGTATCTCTATTTATTTCTGACTGTTTATTTTTATTTGGCTTTTTCAGCCACCAGATTTTATTTGTCATCACATCATGTGACTGGGAAATATTCTGGTTTGTAACATTATTTAAGCTGACTCAACATGTTTAGTCATGATTGGTCATGCTTTGTAACAACATTTAACATGACTCAACATGTTTAGTCATGGTTTGTCATGGTTTGTAATTTCTTTGTAAGATTACACTGTATTTATAATGTACTTAGTAATAAGCTGATTCATCACCTGGTTTGTAAGCCACATTCTTACCAATCCATCTGATTAATCATGCTTAGTAAGGGGGTTCCCAAAAGGTATAAAAGGACCCCATTTTCACCCATGAAATATAATCCTCCCACTTGACTCTTATCTCAAACCGTGTGAGACCACTAAGACTAAAAGTGCAGGCCAATATAAGTGCCTTGAGGTAATCTAAGATATCATTATCTACTCTAAGTTATATACTACCTTACAGGGGTTGACTATATAATTTCGTTATCAGTTATCCTACTCTAGGTTATATACTACCTTACAGGGGTTGACTATATAACCATTGAACAGCTCTCATTCTAAGCTTTACGTGTATACAAAAGACTCTCTCTTTCAACAGAAAGTGAGACACATACCTAAGGACGACAAAGTTGAAACAGACTTTCATAGGTTGAAACACGACCTATTAGGCTGAAACAAACCTAACTGAATTTATCCAGAACACAGAACTTTCCACAAACACTTCGTATAAGACTACACAAGAAGAGGACAACAAACTAAATCCTCCCAAGAACTCACCACGTTACCTCCCACGAAGTAGAAAAGTCGGAGACCGTGGACTTAAGGACTGGCAAGAAGTCTTCACCGTGTATAATTGTGTTGTCATTATACACAACTTTTATATAAGACCCTTAAGTAACAAGACAACGCGGACCGAAAACTGACCACTTACCCGTCCTTCTAGCACTCAACTTGGAAGTCCCACGCACAACCAGTACTCCACGCCTGAACTGGCGCGATGTCGATTGGACCAAATTCAACAAAACCCTTAGCACTGCTCTAGATCCCCTCCCTCCGCTACCTCTCACATCCGCTGATGAATTCCAGCAGATGGCCCGACACATTACGCAGGCCATCACATCAACTGCAAAGCTACTCGTACCTCAATCCAAACCATGTCCCCACTCCAAATGATGGTGGACTCGCACATTGACCGACATGCGCAAGCGCATCAGCCGGCTCAGCCGGCAGTCCCACCAGATGTGCGGTCTCCCACTTCACCCCTGTCATGAAGAGTACAAGTCAATTAAGAACCAATATGCCGACGAGATCGCGTCGACAAAAAAGCAGCACTGGCTCGACTGGCTGGAAGATATCGAGGGCAATGATCTTTGGATGGCCAACCGTTATATCTCCTCCGACCCTAGCAATGGTGGCAAGGCTCGCATCCCGACCCTGGCACTGAAGAAACCTGACGGCAGCATAATTGAGGCAACCACTAACGCCGAGAAGAGCACACTGATAGCTGAAGCCTTTTTCCCCCCCCTCCCGATATAAACTCAGTTCCCGCTGACCAGATTTATCCAGATCCTATCGCTCCCCATATGCCCATCACCACGGATCAAATCAAACACGCCATAACTAAACTTAGCGGGTATAAGGCTCCAGGCCCCGACGGTATACGGAATATTGTCTTTAAGGAGTGCGCTGATGTCCTAACCCCCTACCTGGTATCGCTCTTCAATGCCATCTTCACGCACCGCACCTACTACAACCCCTGGAAGAAGTTCACCACGGTGGTACTACGGAAGCCCGGCAAGCCTACTTACACTGTCCCGAAGGCCTACCTGACCCATCGCCCTCCTCAACACCACCTGCAAATTACTCACAGCCGTTGTCGCAGATCAACTGACCTACTTATTAGAACACCACCAGCTCCTACCTAATACACATTTCGGCGGACGACCAGGCCGCTCCACCACTGATTCACTACATCTGCTCGAAGATACCATCAAGAATGCGTGGCGATCTCACAAGGTCGCCTCCATCCTCTTCCTGGATATTGAGGGAGCCTTCCCGAACGCAGTCACCAAGCGTCTCCTGCACAATATGCGAATGCGACGTCTTCCCCTGGAGCTCATCAACTTCATGGAGCAAGTTCACATACTACAGTGACCTATCTCCGTATAATACGAGGGAACGGACGTGCATAATATCCTGTATGATACGGGCCAGCGGACCATGGACCCATGATAAAAATATTCTTGACTATGACGGATGGGCCGGGAGGCAAATTATTCCCGATGGAGGCGGGTGGGCCCATGCAGGGAATATATAGAGTAGATGAGTGGGCCGATGTAAATGAATATTAGGTAGACGGGTGGGCCGAGGTAGTTGGATATTATGCAGATGGGTGTATTAAGGTAGATGTGTATGAGATAGATGGGTAGGTACTTGTTATCACATTCACGGGTGGGCCCAGACACATATTAAATTAGACGGGTGGGCCGAGGGTATTATAAAATATTGTATTATATGGGTGGGCCCAGACGCATATTAATTAGACCGGTGGGCCGAGGGTGTTGTATGGGATGTTGTATTAGACGGGTGGGCCGAGGGTGGTATACAATATAGATGGGTGGGCCCATGTGTATCATAATTGTAGACATGATGGAGCTGAGGTAGTTGTACATCAACCAAATCAGAGGAGGTAATAAATCAAAGTTACCAAGCTCCCGGAGCATCAGGTGATCTCCTGACATGGCAGTGCGAAGCTTGTGTTGCCCTATGAGACGCCAAGTTCCGGCCACCAGAATTTGAGTCAACTGTACCGAGTTCCGAGTTCCAGGACCCGGTGTAGAGACTCGCGCGTCTCAATGACGAAATATCCGGCCTTTAACCATACATTCCTATATGTTACAGCTCTACTCCTAAGGACCAGTCTCGCGCGAACTCGCGCGCGCCTTATCCGAACTCGCGCGCACTTAGGCGCGCCTTACCTACGCACGCGCTATGCGCGCTATGCGTGCGCGTTCGCGCGCCTCCTCATAGGTCTTCGCGCTATCGTCCGTCCATCCGTCCCATGTCCTTACTGATTCACTGGTGCGTTATTTCTATCTTATCCATTGAACTAATAAAATCTTCGGTCCGACATCCGCGCTACTTATGGAAAGTTTATTTAAACTTAGTTATAATTAGAGTTGATATGGTTACTCAGTTCGGGAACGCGCTCGGAAGCGCGCCTTCTCCATTCTTAAATACAGAAGGGTTTCCTTTGGTTCTGGTACTACTTTTCCCTTATCTTTGTGTACTGGAAAGTGAATAGATCACCTCCCCACTTGTTATCTGATCATATCCTCCTGTCAATCCTCCACCTTTGCACTCACTCCTCAGTAAGATCTTGCCTCTAACGCTTTAGGCGCGCCTTCGCTTCGCGCGCGCATATTCTCGGACCTCCCGCTCACGCGCGCCTTATCTTCTCGCGCCTATTAGCGCCCGCCTAGCTCACAGAGTTTCCCTCCACTTTATTTCGAGGAACTTCTCTCAGTGGTTGTCCTTTGGGTCGAGTCGTTGTCTCGTATCCCGGTCTTGCTGTTGAGCACCCCTTTAGTTTTAAGTGTTTTCACGTATAGTCAAGATTCCTCATCTACAACTGGAGCCCACCGCGAGGGACACTTCTGAGATAGAAGGTCGGCGCCTCAGACCCAACAGTCGCCGCATAGCCAGAGAAGAAGCCATCGCCGCATTCGACAGAGCGGTAGAATCCATTATACCAGGACCCTTATTCATTCAACACACGCGCGGTCGTTCGCGCAATATATCAGAACCTCCGCGACCAGATCC